>NW_024467223.1:79963-126285 GCF_000292625.1 Dacryopinax primogenitus | reverse complement strand
GAACCTGCTAGAACATCTTGCTTACTCAGCCTAGTCAGGTGATCAGGTCATATGACCAAGGATGAGGTCATATGAGGTCATGCACAGCCATGCACAGCAGGTCACCTGACCATCCAATCCTTCCAGCAGGTTCCAGCACATGCCAAGGTATAGCTACTTCCATGTCATAAAGGCTTAGTCATGTCTCTTGACCAAGCAATGAGCTGGTGCCCTGACATCTAGCATTGTGAGAATAGGAGGAGTTTGTGTGTCTGCTGTCTTGAGGCATCTGTGTTGTGCTATTTGGGATTGAAGGTTCAGAGACAAATAAAGAATTGATTGTGTTTACGAGGGATGGGGACCAAAGGTGACCATTATCCTAGGGATTTGGAAATCAACAGAAGACAGGTGTGAACTGTTTGTGGATACTCACTGGCAAGAATTCATTATCTTGAGTGATAGAAACATCAGATCCTGAAGACCAGGAGTTATCATACACTCCGGGGGTTTCTTCAATGATCTGATTGTTAGACATGGTTGATTTGATCAGTGTGAACTGTGGTATAAAATCTACAGAAAGATCAGAGCACTTCTTAAACTGGTGCAGTTATGCATACTGTTGGTCAGTTCTGGAATTGAGCTGTTGTTGAAGAGGAGGATAGACATGGGGTCATTTCCCATTCTCTTGTGAACTTCTGGATCAAAAGTCAAATCAAATGTGCCAAATGGTTGTGGGTCAAAGGCTGGACCATCAATGTTGTGTCCCAGCAGATTTCCAATATCAGAAATGGTGCACTTGTTGCCCACATGATCTGAGCCAAGGAAGCAATAGTCAAATGGGCCTAAATCCAGATCATTAGAGAATAGCCATAGTCACGATGTGAGATAGATTCACCAGCACCAGGGAGTTCACACTGAAGAAGAGGTTGATTTTTGTTTGCCACAAGATCTTGAGCTCTGACTGGTCATTGTGTGAACATAGAGGGCAATTGTCAAGATTAGATTAGATGATACAAGAAATAGAGTCAATTGAATTGAATGAGCACAATGATTGAGGGACAGAAGTTGATCACAATCGACAACATGTGGGGGATCATGTGAGGCTCGACCTGTTCTATTGAACTGATCATCAAGACATCAAGATAACATGAAGGCAAGGTTCTTGATCATATCATTCCTTCTCTTTGAGGCATTTTGACACTATCAATTTGTATTGTAATCAGATCAACAGAATATTTATTATGGCAAGACACTCCAACAAGAGAGCTGGGAAGAAAGGATCCAGTCGCTCTGCTGCAAGGCTCACAAGGGCCAACAAAGGCAAAGGTTCATTGAACTGCATTCCACAAGATACTGGTGGTCTGATAGATACCCAGGAACTACTCCTGACCTGACAATTATCTCCTCCTGCTCTGAACCAACATCTCCAATCATGAAAGTCAAGGAAAGCATTGTGAATGTTGGAAGACTGGTGAGCAAATGTCCTATGGAGGAGACCAGTGGTTCAGACTCTGGGGATGAATTCCTGAGGGAAGAGCTTGGAGCTCTTGTAGATGTGTTGGTTGATCGTGCTGAGGTGAGTCAAACAGTCTGCAGCACTTGCATGAAGGGGTGACCCTGTGGATAGCAATTGTTGCAGGCTGATGCAGTCACATTGGCTGCCTGGGAGAGCACAAGGTCTGATGCTGGATCTCCAATGGCAAAACCAATCACCATGCTGGATCATGTATGGGCATATGTTGATGTAAGTTCTTCATCCCATTGCATGCACCCTTTGCATAGACTGAAGATGAGACCCTTAAGTTCTTGAACTTATTGTCAGTTGCCTCACCTATGAACAGAGTTGATGTAGTGCCCAAGATCCATCCTCCAGGTGTCCTTGGTGCAGAGGGGTGAGAGATTAGGAGGGTGCAGTGTGACAAGTGAGGGAGGTTTAGACCTTCCTTTGATTAGGAAGATCCATATGTGTTCAAAGCTGACAAATGCTTGTTGCTGATTCTTTACACAGTATGGCCCACAGCCCACCTGTGAGCTCAAGGAATGGGGATATGGTACCTGTGGATCATTAGGAACAGAATCAATTAGTCTAATTCTATTCACATAACACTGATCCACAGCTCTTGAATGGTTGTTGTGCTCAGCAACCTGGGTAGTTCTTGAGGAATGTGAAGTACATAGACACTGGTTCAATGGAAACAATAAGGGCAAAGGAAGGTGCACTCAGTGGGAAAAAAAATCCAAGAGGCAGAAAAGGGTGAATACAAAAAGTTATGCCCACCCTGATACTTGGCCTGTTGGGACAGTGGATAGACAGTGTTTTGACAGACCATGCAGCCAGGACAAAACAAGGGAACTGATTCTGTGGGAACCAAGATTTATTGATCAGCAATTTCAGTATCTAATTGGATGGGACAAGTGACCCTCACAACTCTGTGAGCTACAGAATGGGGTTGATTGGAACTTGGCTCTAGTGTACTAACTAATCATGGTGTCCAGCAGAATTCAGCTCTGGATCCTGAGAGAGGTAAGGAAGATCACAGAACAGCAAGCTCCAAACACCTCACTGAGAAGAATATGTTGACTTAACAGCATCCCAAAATGTTCCCATGTGTGATGACCACTGTTGTTGGGGTGGTTGATGAGCAAATCTTGAAGTTGATCACGACCCAAGGTGCATAAGGCATATTGGTAATCTTTCAAACATTGCTGAGCTCAATGTCAATATTGTTTTGCTGAGCAGGGATAAGCAGATGAGCTTACATGCCTCCTCTGATACACACCATGATCAGAATAAGGGCTGTTATGCCATTGAGCTTGAAAAAGATTCCAAAGGGTCACTGGCAAAAGTTCTGGTAGTTGTGGTTCCAAAAGATGATCATGGATATAGGCTTGATCTACAGCATAGAAGAATGAGAGATAGTCAACAAGAGCCTGGGTCATGCACTGGATGTGGTGTTCAATTGCCTGCTGGTCCTTGCCTTTGAGCCAGTGGGAACTCACCAGGATGATGTTCCACATCTTTTGACCATAAGCCAGGCCAACCACCAGGTCAGGAGGGCAATGGAGCCCATTGCTGAGAAGACTGGGAAAGACCACAAAGTACCCAATGATCAAGGTGTGCCAAGGGTCAATGTCCCATTTAGCTGTGAGTTGAATTTTCCATGGCCTTTGGTTGACCATATCAACAAGAAGCAGGTAAGTTCATAAAGACCATCAGAGAGAGAGAAAGGAGAGATTGGTCTATTCACATGTCCTATTTGAGGTCCACCAAGCATGAGCAAGTTGTAGACAATGATCAATGGAGCTCAACAGTGTTGATGCACTGTCTAGTCAGGGATAGGAGAGCAGAGGAACAGACTAGAATTATGGGAGAATGATTGGCCTGAGAGAAGATTATTGGCTCAGAGATAGGGGTGATCCTAGTTTAGACAGTCAAATTAGATCTTGTTGGCGGACTGTATAGACAACAACAGAAAGGACCCCTACTTGGCTATTCACAGGCATAGAGCGGATCCGTCCTTGTTGGGGGGCCACGTCAGCGGCCTGGGGTGAGGTACAAGGAATCAACGAGCGCGGTAAGAACGGACCCAGAGGAGGGAGATGACTGAATTATTGCCAGCTGGTCAATAATAGAGAGATGGACCTCGGTCCGAGGCATCCGTGTCGTCGCTGTCCTGGGCGGCGTCCCCCACGACGCGTGATTGGTGGACGCGATGATGTGCTCATGCGATCTCCTGCTTACTACTGCGTAAATTCCCACGTTACACCATCAGCAATCCTACACATATCCGATGGCGCAAGTCGCATATAGTCAGGTTGGAGGTTGCCACCTGCATCAAACCTGGCTCTCGTGTTCTATCTGCTTGTGTGCATATCCGCCTATCTTCCACTCGTCATGTCAATCCCCATCTTCAAGCTGCTCGACGGGCACACAATCCCCCAACTAGCGTTCGGAACGGGGACGGCACTCTATCAGCAGAACGTCACCCAGCCCGTGCTGGCGGCCATCAAAGCTGCTTACACACATATCGACGGTGCGCAGGTGTACGGAAACGAAGACAGCGTCGGCGATGCGATTGTTCAGAGCGGCGTCCCTCGCGAACAACTCTTCGTCACGACCAAGGTCGTCAAGCTTGGCGAAGGAGAGACCATACCCGAGAGTCTTAAAGGTAGCTTGAAAAAGCTCAAGACGGACTATGTCGACCTTTTCCTCATCCATTCACCCACCGGGTTTGAAGCGCCTGGTCGTCTGGAAGAAGTGTGGAAGGGGATGGAGGAGGTCAAGGACGCCGGTTTGGCGAAGAGCATTGGTGTCTCCAACTTCCGCATCAAGGACTTTGAGCGCGTGCTCAAGATTGCGAAGTACAAGCCGGTGGTGAACCAGATAGAGTGCGTTCTGTCCTTCGCGTGATGACTGGTGATTGCTTAACGGTTTTGTGCGTCGCAGGCTGCACCCTTATGTCTACAAGCAGCTTTTGCCGCTCCTGAAGTTCCAATCCGAACACGGCATCCTTACCGAGTCCTTCGGCGGCTTGACGCCCGTCACCAAGAAGACTGACGGTCCAGTCACGCCTGTTCTAAGTGAACTGGCCAACAAGCTTGGTGGCACCGAGACGCAGGTTCTGATGAAGTGGCTGGAGCAGAAGGGGATTATCGCTGTTACGTGAGCAACCTCAATCCAGAAACTGTGCCCCAAGCTGACATGGAGTTGAAAGAACAACAAGGACTGCCGCGCGTCTGCAGGAGTATCTCGATGTATACAAGTTGCCCAATCTCTCTGAAGCTGATATCAAGGCCATCGACGATGCTGGTGCCAAGCTGCATTCCAGGCACTTTGCACGCCACATGGACGAACTCTAGGGGTACAAGAATTCAGTGTACAAGGTAAAGAAGACGCTGTATGTGTATTGAGATACCGGATGAAAGGTTGTACCCGTGCCGTGATCAACTTCCAGGGATTGACGATGTGCGTGTCTTCCGTAAGGCCGTGTCACGAGCGGACAACCTTAGTATGACGCTTACGAAATTGGCCAAGGCGACCGGTTCCGCTGTTCATCTTCATCGACGAACGGCGAATGAAATGCATGAACGGCTTGACCAATGTCTGATACCTGATTGTGCTAATCCCGACCCTTTGTATGTTCGAATAATTGGCTTTTCTCGAAGGCTCTCCAGATCGGGTCAGGGTCAGGGAGGGATATCGTATGATTGTACTGGAGAATCACCGCCGCATCAGTCAATTCTTGCGTGCGAAATGAATAAAGCATGGATCCGGAACATCTGGCCGCGGCGTGCTGCCTTTTCTGTCGCTCCCTTCCTAACACTCGAACGTCGATGAGGTGTTCTTCCCACTTTCCCGTCGAACTGCTCTGATTCATACACCCGGGATTTAGCAGTCAGGGCTTGATTTGGACCCAAATTGCTTGTCGACTTAACCGTACCAGGGATGAAATGAGCATGCCCTCTGCCCCCATGTCATCCGAGACAGGGATTGGAAACATGGGCGTCAGCGGCGTATCAATGCATCGGTATAGGCCGGTTCCTGCCGTGAAGTGCCAGCGCCTAATCTCTCAGAGACGTGCATGTACAACTGACAGGTGTGGGGTTGGTGAGGAGCGGCAAGGGCCACGGGTGTCATAGGGGACTCACTGAGATCGGGTCACGTGACGAGCGTGAATGAACAACGTCACAGTGCGTATTATGTCTCAGTTCGGCTTCAATTGCAACCAGTAACCAGGGAGTTTGATCTAGTCATTGGGCCAACCTACCTCGAAAGCACCCTGGACCACATATTCCACACAACGTAACTCGTTCCTGGCCCGGCAAAGGAAAGGCACCCGCCGGTCTGTGTCTTCTTAGCTCCAAGGCACGAGAACCGCTCGCTTGGTTCAGGAGAAGAATAGCGCTCGGCTCGGATAATTTAGGGGTTGTGTCTAAGGCGACTGGGGAATGTCGCTCCCTGTGGATCTTCTTAGGCCTCTCTGGGGACATGGTGCGGTGAATCCTCACCGAACTGAAGTTGAAACACCCTGAAAATATTCTGCGGTTTGTGAAGCATCCTCTAGTGCATGCGTCGCCCCGAACATCCCTGGTATTGCCACAAGTACCACACATCGTGATCGAGGTTGACCACACTTGTCGCAACCGGACTCGATTCGGTGATCGTATAATTCAAGATGAAAAGAACAATACCTTCCTGAGTCACGTTGCGTATGTCCATGGAAGAAGTGAATGAATGCTGTTTGTCAGGTCGTGCGACACCGCTATCGTAATATGTGGTATTAATGCCTCGAGGACCGGGAAAAGACAAAAGTGGGATTAGAAATGATTGTATCAGGAATGAATTTGAAGCTCTGAAATCGGAATCCGCGCAGGAAAGGTGAGCACCCCCGAACAAGTGGTCGACACAGCAAGATGACTAGTGACGTCAGTGGGACACGGGGGGCAGCGGAGCGGGTTCGGCACACTTTCGGCGAACACGGGACCCACGCGCCCTCCGGCGCATCTTTGCCTCCGCAGGGTCCCACCCTGACTTCGCGAAGAAGGCGAGCGCGTCATTCCTTTCCATTCCAGGCAGGATACGACAATGAACACGATACTTGCTTGCACCGCAAATTTGCATTCTTGCCTTTTTCTGTGGAGGAAGGTGCACAAGGACTGACTGCTTCTGAGTAATTTGCTTGCTTCTCTTTATCTCGCTTGGCAGGGGAATGGTGGGGATGAAGTGGGGTGCGGGTACTGAAAGTGGGGGCGAACAAATGTGGGACATGCTGGTGGTCCTTTGCTGGCATGTCGATGATCAGACGATGGGACTATGAATCATCTATCCATCAGAAAGAGTCACGGCATCAAACACTGGAAACGCGACTTGAAGGAGCGAAACCATGTGGTTCCACCCCAAATCGTCAGCTCTGTGTTGACTTCCTTTTTACATCAAACACTCTCCCGCACCGAATCTTACTGGATTAATTGAACGAAGACCGGTTGGGCCGCACTCAATCCTGTCGGCACATGTCTCGCCTATCAGTGCACCGATCCTTCCCCCCGTGGATCATATGTAAGCTCCACAATTTCCCCTTCCTTCTCCGAATCCCCATCCGCCCCACCTCCCTCGAACCTACCCTGTACACCTCTCTATATAGGTGAAGAAGGACCTAACTATCCACGATAACGATCATGTCTAACGACTCCATCCCGAACGAGGTGTATCCTAGTGAGAAACCCGAGACAGAGCACACGAATCAGGGCTTGCAAAGGGAGGTCACCCTCGATAACAACATCCAAGCCAAGGTCCAGAACCCGCTCCATGGAATCCCACACGATTACCTCATCGCCGCTGCACGACAGTTCTGCGTCGAACACAATATGGAGGACAAGACATCCGTCGTGGTCAAGGGTGCCCTGCTCGCCCAAAACCCTGGCGAGTTCGATAAGCTCACGGAGCTCGACGAGGAAGATAAACTGGTTATCCACCGCGAGCGCACGCACAAGTGGCACCAGCCCCGTGCGCTGTACTTCACCATCATCCTTTGTTCCATTGGTGCTGCAGTGCAGTACGTCCGATTGTCTCATTCTCAGAGTATACACCTACTATCGTGCGCAGGGGTTGGGATCAGGAAGGTTCTAATGGAGCCAACCTGAGCTTTCCGATTGCTCTGGGCATTAACGACAATGACCCGGACCAGGCTCTTGCGGCGCGTAATCAGTGGCTTGTCGGTGTCATCAACGCTGGGCCTTATAGTAAGTTCTCCGCCGATTCAGTGTTTCAGCGTACTAAATTTAGTTCCTCCAGTCGGTTCCTCTATCATTGGCTGCTGGCTCTCTGACCCTCTGAATAACCTCTTCGGCCGTCGCGGGACCATCTTTATATGCGCGCTCTTTTGTATCTTTCCCGTCATCGGCTCCGCATGCGCACAGACCTGGATTCAGCTGCTTGTCTGCCGTCTGTTACTCGGAATCGGTATGGGCGCCAAAGCATCCACTGTACCCGTCTTTGCTGCTGAGAACACTCCCGCTGCGATCCGTGGTGGCCTTGTCATGAGTTGGCAGCTGTGGACCGCCTTCGGTATCTTCCTGTATGCAGTCTTTCCGCTTCTTTCTATATCCACCTAACCCTTTCCGTTCTATAGGGGTGTATGCGCCAACCTGATCCTCTATCAAGTCGGTGACATCGCATGGCGTCTTCAGTTCGGCTCCGCGTTCATCCCGGCCGTGCCCCTCCTGATCGGTGTCTACTTCTGTCCCGAGTCTCCACGTTGGTACCTCAAGAAAGGCCGCGTCCACGATGCCTACCGCTCGCTATGTCGTCTGCGGAACACGGAACTTCAAGCCGCACGTGACTTGTACTACATTCATTCCCAGCTAGAAGCCGAGCGTGAGCTTCTGCAGGGCTCATCCTACTTCACTCGCGCCGTCGAGCTATTCACCATACCGCGTGTCCGCCGTGCCACCCTCGCCTCCTTCGTCGTCATGATCGCCCAGCAGATGTGCGGCATCAACATCATCGCCTTCTACTCGTCTACCGTTTTCGTGGAAGGCGGATATACGGAGAAGTCGGCGTTGCTCGCTTCCTTCGGCTTCGGTCTTGTTAACTGGCTATTCGCATTCCCCGCAGTATGGACAATCGACACCTTCGGCCGACGCAACCTTCTCCTCGCCACATTCCCTAACATGGCATGGACGCTGCTTGCCTCTGGTCTCTGCTACCTCATCCCCAACGGGAATAGCGCCAAGATCCCACTCGTCGCACTCTTCATCTTCATCTTCGCTGCCTTCTACTCACCTGGTGAGGGGCCCGTGCCATTCACCTATTCGGCAGAGGTGTTTCCCCTGAGCCATCGTGAAATGGGAATGGCCTGGGCTGTCGCGACGTGCCTATTCTGGGCTGCAGTACTCTCCCTGACCTTCCCTCGCATGGTTGGCGCCATGACCATCACCGGAGGTGAGCATATATACATCATTTTTGCATGTAATCACTAATCCCTGTCTCAGCCTTCTGCTTCTACGCAGGCCTCAACCTCCTCGCGTTCGTGATGATCTTCTTCCTCGTGCCCGAGACCAAAGAGCGCACACTTGAAGAGCTGGACTACGTCTTTGCCGTGCCGATCCACACTCACGCAAACTACCAGCTCACCAAGTCTCTTCCTTACTTCATCAAGCGCTTCATCTTCTGGCAGCGGTCTGCCAAGCTTGAGCCGCTCTACAACTTTGACGAAGTCGACGAGCGAACCGTGCGTAGCGTCAAGGTATGATGCGCTCCTGTGTCTATACGCTTCTTGCGCTTGGCATGACCTACTGGTATTATATAAAATGGGTCTGCTACCTTTTGCGGCTATGTATGAACTCTTCCCTACGCATCTTACTCAGCTGTCGGAACAGAACTCAGAACAGTCGGTTTGTATCAATAGTAGTTTGTCAATGCTACTTGGGTTGCGAGAACACAAACACCCTTTGAATCGGCAATTTCAGAAGCTTCTATGAAATGACATAGATGATCTCACATGTGCGCTGTCTGATGCCTGCCTTTGCTGGCAGTACGGCGTGTAATCCCCGATGTTCTGTTCTCGACAGTCTTTATGACTTCCAGAATAAGTATTCTTTACAGATGTTCAGAAGCACATGGGGCCTGACAGAACACATATGACCTGCTTTCGGGGGGGCATCGACCGTCATTCTTTAGTTTCATTTACGTACACGAAATAACAGTCATACACAGGATAGTTGTACACGATTCTGGGCTCCTACTGCGCTTTCTGGACCTTCTGCGCAAAGTAATGCTGGGCGCACAGCTCAGAAGCCGAGTAATGCAGTTGGCGTCCGGCTTCGTCGATGGCCTTCATGTCCTCGTCACTCAGCTCGGGCAGAGCATACACGTCCACATATTCTTTCAATCGCGCTTCTTTGGATGTGGTCCTAAGGGAGTGTTGTCAGCTCGGTACGGGATGCGTTGTGAGGAGCTGGGCTCACGTAACGACGATAACCCTCTTTTGCTCCAACCATTTCATCAGTATCTGGCCCTGTGATGCTCTAATCTTTTTTCCGAGTTCTTGCAGAACAGCGTTGACAGGACCATCTGTCTTCCTCGTCAGAGGGGTAAGACCGCCCCATGATTCAGTGAGGATGCCGTGCGCTGCCTGTAGTTTCAACACGGGGAGCAGTTGCTCGTAGTTATACGGGTGGAATCTGAAAGACGAGTGTGAGATCCAAATGTTGATGCAGAGGAATTGCAATCGCATACTCAAGTTGGTTGACGACAGGTTTATGCTTCGCAACTCTGAGCACACGCTCGAGCTCGTCAAGGCGAAAGTTAGAAATGCCAATGCTCCTCGCAAGACCGGCTTCCTTCACACCCTCCATCTGCCTCCAGACATCTTCCAGTTGGCCGGGCTTGTCGAAGGGGATAGCAGCGTGTATGAGAAACAAGTCGACATAGCCACTTTCAGCTTCTCCAGGCTACTTTTCAGACTCTGTTCGACCGTCTGGCCCTCTGTGAGCTCGAAGAACTTGGTCGTTAGGAACACCTTCTCGCGCGGTACGCCCGACTGAGCTATCGCATCGCCTACGGTGTCTTCGTTACCGTACATCTGCGCGGTGTCGATATGCATATAATTCGCATGCAGCGCCATGAGCACGGGCTTGACTGCATCTTGCCTAAGATGTGCGGTGCCACTTCCGAAGCCAAGTCGTGGGATCGTGTGACCGTCAAGTAGGGTGTAGACAGGAATAGACATGGCTAAGGACAGCAGTATAGATTTGATGTTTAAAACTGAATACTTGCGGCCAGTTTGTTGCTCGTGCATATCGCTGTGCAAGAGTGATTATATTTACAGCCATCTAATGCCCTAGTCGGGCCCGTGCTTCCAGAGTGGGGTTGGTGGTCTGGAGCAGAGGTGGTAGGGTTTGTCGCGGGTATCGACCCCGATGGCGGCGGGATGCCGCTTGTCGGCGCTTCCCCCGACGTCCACGGTTCCGTCCATGCTCTAAAGGAGCAGGGTTAGCGGGTGAGCAAATCGACCCCTTCTGCTCTCCCCAGCCTCTCCTTCTTATGTGGCATGAGGAAGAGGAGAGTTAGAGCACTTCGGACTAAAATACAGTCCTCCGACTAGATATACTGCCAACCCTGCTGTGGTCCACGCCACAGACAAATGCCCTGCGTTCACCCTCAGACAAACGAGTTATTCCCCACGCTAGCATAGCCGAGGGTTCTTGGGTGATTAATATTGTACGAATGTAGGAGAGAAATCAAGTGATATATTGACTGGACTACCTGACTGTCCTCGTTCCAATAAAGAATGGGTATCATGATGCAGGTGCATATTGCGGAAGTTCTGGATCCATGTCGTTCTCGGCGCGATATTCTTCCCGAAGGCGCTGATTGAGGATACCGACCAATTCCTGGGTCGTGGCGACCTGGTACGGCGTCGACTCGGACGTCGAGGTTGCCGAGGACTGTTGTATGGACAGGCTGATAGGTGCAGAGGGCTGTCGCATCGACATGTTATTGAGATGTTGTTTGGTGTCTCGATGCTCAGTCGGCGATTGCACCGGCACTGGAGATGCCAATAGTTGCAAAGGGCTCTGGATATAATTGCCATCTTCGGGTTTATGCAGGTCCAATCCCGGCAAAGCGCTCTCACTGGTCGGGGCAGCGCTATACATCGACCGAGGGAGTGGATATGGAATCGCTTCTTCGTTGGCTTCGTTTTGCGGATACGGGTCGATCTCTGATCGGCTCGAATCGGATAATGGCGCACTTCGTTTTCTCCACCAGAAGAACCATAGGAGAAACAGAGCGATACAGAGCAGTGCAACACCACCCACCACACCACCTGCGATAGCTCCAACCCGTGACGAGCCGTTTCCGGTGGCGCCCCCAACCGCTCCTCCTGTGGTATCACCCCCAGAGCCAGCTCCCGCTGTGCCATTGCCTCCTCCGCCAGTCGACGGAAGACCAGGGGTTACTTTCGTCAATATCAACTCGTCGACCGACGCGCAAGGGTAGAAGTCAGGTCCGACAGGCTGTTGCGCGTTCGGGGCTGCTGGATCGTAATTGATCAACGTGATTGTATACTCCTTTGTCGGATCTAAACCTGCTTTAAAGAACAGCACTTGTTGGGGTTCGTGCCATAAGTCAGATCCGTTGTAGACGTATGACTGGCCATCGAATTGGATCGTAAATGGTCCCATATTGAGATCCAGCATACCGAGTAGTTGGACGGCCGCTGATTCTACAAACAGCACACATTAACTCACCTGAATACAAGCTCTGCAAGAAGTATCTTACCATTGAAGGTGTAGCTGGCCAAAAACGCGGGTCCATACGAACACATCCAATGTCGAGTGCCGGCGTAATCGTTGGCCGCGTTAGTCGCGGTGGCAGGAGTGGAGAAGATCCAGACACCTGCAGGTTGGTACGACCATCCCACCTCGGCGTCGTCAATACGTTCAATAGTTGGATTTGTGCTATCTCATTGTTAGCTCATTGCGAACGCAGAACTTTTTGCGAGTACCGCTCACCCATTCAGTCCAACGGTCACCACACCTCCGAAGAATTGGAAGTCGGCATTTCCCTGCGAATTAACTCGCAATGTCGCAGTGTGGCTACCGTAAGTTAAACCATCAACATACGCCATAAGGTGGGCAGCTGTGCTAGCGCATGCCGGATCTTCCGCAGAGCCCGTAGTCGACACGGGACTACCGTCTACCGTGAAGGTATACGCAGACTCGGTTAATAACAGGCAGAGGTATAAGGCGGTACCTGGGTTTAGATCAGTCATTGGTTCTTGTTGTAAAAGCCGCGCTGGGCTGCGATTACCTTCAAACTGCAGGGTCACGTTCGCACCGTCAAGGTAGGTCTCTCGTAACGGCACACCAGTCCCGAAATTACCCAACCCGGGGTTTGGCCATGTAGTAAGGCTAGAGAAACTTGTGCGCCACCCCTGTAGAATGTCAGATCCCCAGCCTCATCGACATGATGCAGAACACTGACGCCAGTTGGATCACCTTGGAGAGCATACCAACCCTCTTGAAATGGCTCGTATCTGGGAATGGGTGAGCATAACGAGCATTGCAAGCAGCTTTGAGCATCCTGACATGAAGGTTGGACTTGAGCTGTTCAGTGAAATGTTGTACGGGGTAAAGGCCGCCATATCACTTCCTCAGCAAAGTGTCGACCCGCCTAGTACGTCTTTGACTTGAGCTGACCAGCTAGTTTTGCAACAGTCGAAGAGAAAAGTTGTTATCACACAGGAGAACGGAGAATTACAGATATCTAGACGCGCTCCCGCGTTGTCTGAAGAAGATCTGAGCCAGCCTTGTGCACGGATCTTAGTCGAGCCCAAAGCCGTGCGAACCGGGGTTGTCAGGGCAGAGTTCGTACGTAGAAGTGATGGAACTAATTTGCGACTGGTCTTGTGGACTCCCCCAAAATAGCCATTCGGTCGCACGTAATATGAATTGTATGTGGGAACATATAGCACCGATAGCCAATTGGATATACGTATTCGATGAAGAAAGCTGGGAGTGAGCATCAAAAGTTGGTTCAACTAGGGTCCGAACCTCGATCGAGCTAGTGAATTTGCTGATGACATTGGATGGTTACGAGCAGCTGATTATTGCGATGGGCCTATTTTTGTAATGCAGGGCTGATTGAGACCCTGGTTAACGGGCGTTGTTTTGTGGGAGTTGGGCGGGTTTACCACTGGTAGTATAGTGGAAGAATGTGCCGTGGGCTTGGGCTGTGCGGAGATTCGAGATGTTTGGCCACTTTCGCTAGCGAGTTGGGGCCCATTAATACCATTTTGAAGATGAATATTCATCCACGACCTTTCGTTTCAACACATTATAGATCTCTTGAAACGAGGCGAAATGAAAGTACGAAATGCACTCTATAACCTACATACATGTATAACACAGACATCAGCGACTCTGTTCATACTCTGGAGGCTCCAGATCCTCATTCTGTGCCACATACTCTGCTCGAAGCCGTCGATTGAGAATGCTTACTAGCTCTGATGTGGACGCCTCCTGGTAGTTTCCAACAATCGGAGGACTTGTGGGGGTAAGAGCAGACGTATTGGAGGGTGCGCCAATTGCTGTGGTCGATGACGGTGTTTGGGGGAGAGGAAGAGTCTCACGACGAATCTTGCCTGTTCTGCGAGGAGATGGTGGTGGCTGTATGACGAGCAAGGTAAGTAGTGTAGAAAAGAGGTGGGGTGAGTATTACCAAAAAAGGTGTAACTTGCAGTGTTTGATGGCCCGTAACCACAGGTCCAATGGTTCGTATTATCGTAATCTCCGGCTGTATCATTATTCGGTAATTCGTAATCCCAGGCGCCGTCACCTGATGGCTGGTATACGAATCTTGGATTTGTGTCATCAACGTGTTCTATAGTGGGATTGGTGCTATGTAGCAGCAACCGTTAACAATGTACATATATGCACTGCAAGACCAGTAGCTTACCCGGCAAGGCCGATCGTAACAAAACCCCCGAAAAAGCGGAAATCCACCTGTCCTCGAGAGTTGACCTGCAGGGTCGCCGTGTGATTTGCGTACTCTAACTTAGAAGTGTATGCCATAATCTCGGCACCAGTCCCATCACATCCTGGATCTGCCGGTGGAGATTTAGTCGTCACCACGGGACTCCCATCAACTGTAAAGTCGAATGCTGCATTTATAGCAGTGAGGCAGAAATATACAGCCGTTCCTGGGATGTGGTTTGAGCATCAAGGTGGAGGAGCGCAGAGCAGCATTACCTTCGAAGGCAAGTGTTAAATTCGCTCCATCCAGGTATGTCTGACGGAATGGGACACCTGATCCAATATTCTGAGTACTTGGGTTGGGCCAAGTGGTAATATTGGTGAATGTCCCTCGCCATCCCTGGAGGGTTGTCAATAGCAGACCAAAGACTAGATGAAGTACACCCACCCCGGCAGGATCACCCTCCGATTCATAAAATCCATCACGAAAGGGCTGAAATCTGTCAAAATTGACATGAAGACCCAATATAGATGAGAGATTCGTACATGAATGTGGGGCTCGAGCTGACGAGCGAGATTGTATAAGGATACAGAGCCGACATTGGCGAATACTACGATATAGGTGTTCCCACAATGTGTAGAGATTGTCCTCGGAAGAGACCAGCGTCTAATGTTGGAGAGCACAAGCGATAGTCAGTCGGATGAGCCAGCACTCCAAGAATTATCTGACGCAAGGGACGCTTGAATGCCCATCCTTCAATGACGGATAGGTGCTGTTGAACAGCTCTGGCATGCAAGCGGTACAAAGTCATCGGAAATGCAACCCCGCGCAGCCAGAACGTGCAGGACAACATCAGATAACAGTTATTCCGAATTAAGGGCCGTTCTTCCTTGGACCCTGTGTCCAGTCATCGGAAGTAATTACTGCATAGCCTTGGATCGGGGCCGTTCCCACGACGACTCGCAACCCAACGAGATCGTGTGAGAGCACATCATCGCGTCCACCAATCACGCGTCCTGGGGACACCGACGACACCGAGGTCCATCTCTCTATTATTGACCAGAGGCTCTGGTCCAGACTTAAGTGATAGTTTAGAATACCTGTCCAGAGTAGCTCGTAACTCGGTGTTATAATCTTAATGTTATACATGCGTAGATTAAATACATCAATGGCCCGGCTCATACTCCGGCGGCTCCAAATCTTCATTGTCGGTCATGTACTCTGCTCGAAGCCGTCGATTGAGAATGCTCACTAGTTCCGATGTGGATGCCTCCTGGTAGTCTCTAGCCGGAGCATCTACGGACGGCAGGGCAGTCACATTGGAAGTTGCGCGGGTCGGGGCAGCCGAGGCGCGTGATGAGGGCGTTCTGGGAGTAGGGAGAGGGCCACGACGACTCTTGCCAGTTCTGCGGCGTGGCGACGGCGGTTCTGTTATGGGCGCAGGAATGATTTGCGGTTCTTCTATGGTTTCCTCAGTCGTTACGAGACGGGTTGTTGATTCCTCCGGTCTCGGAAACTCGAATATTGTTTTGTCGTCCGTTGTTATGGCGCTGTACAAATGAAGCGTGAAGACATATGGTGTCGCCTCCGTCATCGCTTCTTCAGGCACCGGATCAATTTCGAATTGCGATCTATGAGCCGCACGTCGTCGTCGGCGAATACACAGCCATATCAAGAGACCCGTAATGATCGAGATTGCTGCAACACCCGCCACGACGCCTCCTACTATGGCACCCGTGGGCGTTCGCGCCGAGCCGCCCCCACCAGGAATCGGAGTGGTTTTCGTCAGGAGAAGCTGATCAACCGTCGTACAGGTGTAATTGTCAGGCCCGACTGGCTGCGAGACGTCCGGGAAAGAAGGGTCATTTATTAAGATCGTGTGCTGAATCGTTGGATCGAGGCCGCTTTGGAAGAACAGCACCTGCTGCATTTCGCGCCACAGGTTAGATCCATGGTAGTAGAAAGAGTTTTCATCCAACTGAATTGTATACGGCCCGATATTCAAGTTCGCAATGCCCATTAATTGGACGGCGGATGAGTCTGTCAAGAAAGGTGAGCTGGACAGAAAGTGTAGAAAACTACGTATTACCGTCGAAGATATAGCTTGCGGTGTACGACGGTCCATAAGACCGAGTATAAGGGTCCATTTGATCGTAATTTCCGGCGGTGGAAGTACTTGGTGAATCGTAATGCCAGTCATTACCAGTGGAAGGCTGGTATTTCCAACCAGGGTTCGTATCGTCAATCCTTTGTAAGGAGTTGGATTGGTTCTGGCCAAACGTCAGTCATAGTTGGATACGCGTGCGGAAAACGTATCTCACCCTAAAACCCCGAGGGTAACAACACCTCCAAAGAAGTAGAAGTCTGCTTGTCCTTGCGAGTTGACGCGGAGTGTAGCAGTGTGGTTTCCGTACTCTAGATTAGAGACATATACCATATTGATGGCACCCGTATGCTCGCATGCTGGATCTGATGGAAACCCATCCGTCGTCACAGGCTTTCCATCAACAGTGAAAGTCGCAGATGAACCAATAGGTAGAAGGCAAAGATACACAGCCGTCCCTGAGCTGCAATAAGCGTGAAAGAAAACAAGTAGTGTGCAGGGACTGACCTTGGAACGTGACCGTCACGTTTGCTCCATCCAAGTAGGTCTGACGGGATGGAACTTCAGACCCAACATTCTCCAGGCTTGGATCAGGCCATGTCAAAGTGTCTGAGAAGTTCGATCGCCACCCCTAGAAGCTTTTAAGTATGGAGGTGATGATCCTTGAAAGACACGCACCCCAGCAGGGTCACCATTCAGGCCATAGAACCCATCACAAAATGGCTGACATCTATACATAGGTTCACATGAGTGACTTGAGCAGACAGGAAAGTATGGTTGCGTACATGAATGTGGGGCTCGAGCTGGTTAGAGAGACATTATAAGGGGTCAGAGACGTCATTCACCAAATTTTGTGGCGCAGCGACGGATCGAGATAGCCTTCGATACGACGAGCACCTGATGTTGGACAATACTAGCAATGAATCGGCGGGCGAGCCAACACTCCCAGGATATTCAAGAAGGAAAACGCCTTGGTTTGGACGCGTGGCTTGGGGTCTAAGTACCACAGTTCGTGACGAAACTGTTGGGAGGCGTCGCAACCGCACAAAGTCAACGCTGATGTTGACATGGTGATGTCCGTCCCGCAGCGTACAGCATAATCTCGGAGTGCATGTTTGGGAGCTATGACTCTCGTAGTGCAAAAGGGGGTGCTTCGACCACCTTCTGTCTGGACACTGTGCCCACATCGGAAGCGGTTCATTATCGGGTAAACAATCCCCCAGCCCGAGGCTGTTCAACACAGGCTCTGTTCTTGCTGGTCCAGATTCCAACTAGGCTGGGTATTATTAACACCTTTCAAGCACACGCGCTAGAACATGTGACGGAATACATATAATATCAATGATCACGTACGGGTATGGCCCTAATCTCTCTTTGTCTCCAGGTGTTGGTAACAAGCCTGGGATGCTTGTCAATTGCTCAAGCTCAACGCAGTCACAGCCAATTCTTCCTGAGCGGCCTGCATCAATGATCTCTAATGATGGGTATCTCATTCCTCGCCAAAGTCGTACGTCTGAGTTGAGGACAGGATCAAGAATCCAATATCAACTCTCTTCCTCATCTGACCAGTCTGTCTCCAAAAATCGACTTTGGTGGCGACGCGTTCTTCTCGTGCTCCGCTCACTTATCGTTGCACGGTCGCTGACAGGATAAGCACCCAAAGGGATGCGTCCATTAGGCGGCTGGCGAGTAGTGGTGACAACATCCCAGTCATCGAGCTCAGTAGTGGTGGCGCGCAGGTTGAGAATGATGCGACAGGGAACGATGAACGAGAATCCGAAGCTGAGCATGTAGGGGCAGTAAAAGGATGGGCTATTCGAGCTTGATAGAATGGTGTTGATCAGCGAGAATGCTGGTCAGGTTGTCAACTCTTGTCAGCCTCCTGGGAAAATGATCTCCTACTGAGTAGACAAGTAGATGCAAGGAAGGCTGCAGGGAAGTCGGCTGACGTCTAACACAGAGAACTGCAAATCGTACCATCTCGGTATAGTACCAACATAAGCCCGGACGGCTTGGATACTGAAAAAAGCAATCAGCCGTGCTATTCGATCCTTCAACAGGCACTGCGGCTTACAGTGTTGAATGCCGCGACCGATAGTTAAGAGGAATATTACTGATATTACTTTAAGTTTTGAAAGCCAGGAAGTACATGGACACTCACTTCCTTCATAGCTGCAATAAATGGCGTATATCTTCAGGGAAGCAGCGGATGCCTCAGGGGTAACTCTTGGACCACATCCAGGTAGGCCGGGAAGTTGACCATATGCAGTCAACCCAACCATCGTATAGGTTGTAAACACGATGGCAGCCACGGTAAGTGCGCCCCACGCCACGCCTAGACCAATGCCAAGGTACCAGTTTCTGTTCCAGATCGCCCATGTTCGAAGGGAAAGGACAAGGCCTGCTGCGACGTACACGAAGCAAGTCGTGGCTGTAGCGAACGTGAATACCAGGCTGCTTGGGCAATCGACATGCACGTACCTAAAGTCCAATTCATAGTCACAGTGCATGACTCCATCGACACAAATGTGCCGAATTGAACTGTCGGAGAATCGTACATTGAGAACGAAGAACATGTCAAGCGCGTACCATAAAGATAGATTGCGGCATCAATCAATCCCAAATAACGTATAACAACAAAGAGCGCCTTGCCTGGCGTCCACCTGGCTGACCATATGTATGAAACCTCGTGAGGAAATGTAATCAAGTAGTCGTGATACTGGGAAACAATTAGAAGAGAATCGTCGAGGTGGTGATAAGGCGGACAATCAATGTAGCTGCAGCACCTGCCGGAATGTCAGCATGCTGGTTTATAACATGTACGTACAACAACATACAACATCCAAACTGAAAAGCAAGACCCCTGATCAGTACCCGTGTGAAGCACGCAAAATGTACGTATACGCACGTTCTGTCCAAGAATAATTTGCGCTACTTCATCCAAAGAAACAGCGGACATTGTAGAGCGAGACTTGAAAAGCGTTCTTCGTTAACAGCCGAGACTAATACACGGGGGGTGCTAGGCTCTCAATGCCAAAGCTGTTGTTCATGAACTAGAAGGTTTTCACCATGACAGTGAGGGAGGATGCGAGGAGAAGAGCGCTGTGCTGCCCCCATCATGATCCCCCTTTATACGGGGAACGGGCTCGATCTTCCGCATGCATTCGGCGCACTGCATCATAGAAGCTGCCTTCTTCCAGCCTATGAATAGTAGAGATACCCGACTATGGTAGATCTTCAACACAATCTTCACGCCTTCGAAGGGGATTATGGGGGATCAACCATTGGTGCTGGCGCCGGATCAGACGTAAAGACCACCTGAGCCACCAACACGTTTTCCACCGCTCACCTTCTCAAACATTCAACTAACCGGTCCCTTATCACGGAGGAACTTCTCTGCGATTGCCATTGTAAGAGCAGCAGCATGGTATGCGAAGGAGGGCCTCGCGTGCCGAATTGCGCGAGGTCTCTGACGTCTAGCGCTCGTAATTGGTCCCGAGCTTCCCCGACATTGCGGCACTATTTGACAGCCCGAAACGACGAGCATGTCTCTGCTGTTGAACATTGCTAAATTAGAAATAAAGAATAGTATATATCTACATTCGCCAAACGTTGCCTCGTACAATGCTATCCCAGCCTCAAACATCAGTACCGCCATCAGAGCTAGTCTTGGTTTCGGATGTCTGGCCAGAACGGTTTGACCTTCGAGGGCTTGCTATCGCACGTGGAGACATGTCCTGATGTCCTGTCGTCACGTCCCATTGATCGATCTGCATCGTACTTGCTCGAAGATTGAGGATGATGCGGGTGGGCACTATGAAGGAGAATGCGAAGCCTATCAAGCACCAGAAGTAGAAATTTGGATTCTGTGTTGCTGACAGTGCCACGTCGGTGATTGAAAAGGCTATTATGCGTCATCAGTTTGAGCGGACTGTGCCGGTGGGATTTTTCCTACCAAGTGTCCAGACAGAAGCAATGAAGGCTGCAACAGAAGTCAGACGTGGTTTGCCAATATGGAATTCCAGCTCGCACCATCTCGGTATAGAACCAACAGCAGTGTCGGTGAATTGCTAGATACTAGACAGCTGTGAGCCGGTGATCATGTGGAAATGAGGCGATTCCTTACATTGTTGCAGTCCTCGAGCCAAAGTGAGGAGGAAGATCACTATCATGGTGTCAGGCGACAGTTACTTTCCTGTAGGATTGACTCACAAATTTCATATGCGCAACCGAAGGCGTACACTTTCACGGCATCATTTGCTGCAGCTGCAGTGGTCGTGTCAATGCATCCTGGAAGACCGAAGATGTTGCTGTACGGAGAGGAGCCGATGATGGAGCGGATTGTATAAAAGGCCGAGCATGTTGTTCCCACTATCCATCCAGTGAAGACAATCGCGCCGCACATCTTACTCTTGTTCCAAATTGCCCAAGTACGCAGGGCCAAAACGAGGGACGCAGCGACTGAGGTGACAAACATCGACACTGGTACGGACATTAGCATCGCATCAAGTTATCAAAATGGTAGCTTGCGTACACAGAGACCAATACATTGAAATTAAGCATGATCTTGGTGTTACCGTAGTGCCAAATTGTACTACCAAGTGGAATAGTCAGATGCAGCATTGGGTTCGAAGAGCAAACTGACCATATATAGAAACAGCAGCATCAGTCAATCCCACATAACGAATGAACAGAAATAGCACCTTTCCCGGTGTCCACTTGGAAGCCCAAACGAGCCGGACTTCTTGAGGGAAGGTGAGAAAGTAATCAAAAAACTAAGTGAAGGTTCAACTCGCAAGCTCGTAGGAGACAGAATCGGCTCACGATCAATGATGCTGCAGCACCTGATAATGAATTAATCAACAATGAGGGATAGATCCAGATATTGGCACGTACAAACACCATACTGGATTACAACAGTTAGTACAAGTTCAGTGCACTGCCTTAACGACGAAAGACGCACGTCTTGACCCAACAAAATCTCACCTATCTGCTGAAGTGGGGACGACATTGGGGAGGGCGCAACATCTACTGCGCTTGGTCACAAGTTATCTTTAACGTACCCGCACTATGTATGACAATCATCATGTTGACGATCTTGCATCCTCCTTGTTTCCAGGTACGATAGCGTCGGACAGAATTGCCGGGAATCTGATTGTGACGGACTCACTTCCCAGGAAGCGAAGAAGGCGGTGTAGCTTGGTCACGTCAGGTGCAACTCTTATACAAATGCTCATCAATTCCGACTTACGCAATCTCTCCAAGAGTTGAAGGAAGCACCACCAGAATGTTCCAATGGAAGAACGTGAGCAGAAGATTGGGGTTCATCAACGTTATCTCCCAGAACGTGCTCAAGCCTCAAACATACGTAACACAGGGTGCTTTGCTCGGAGTTGAATTACCGCGTGAAGGTAACAATATTGTTGAAAAGGAGAAAGATACAAATTCATGTATTGCCCATTTGGGGAAAGGGTTGCCCTTTTTGTCCTGGAGATGTCCTCACATGATCACCGGCGGCGCCCGGCGGATTATGTGGTTACCCGATTGACCGATGGATCGTGGATCGAGATCAAGATGGTGGCAGTGCTGAATCTTCCGAGACTTCGGAATGCAGCCTTGACTGCATCCGTCTCGACCTCTTGGTTCGATGTGGCCACTTTTACCTTCTCGAGCAGAACAAGGCAGTCATCAATCGCAGCGCTTTGCATGGTGTTAAGCGTTCGTTCCCGACGCTGCCATATCTTCAGTTTCTGCCGTCGGACACGCCTCTTCAAACTTGCTGACAAACGAGTTCTGGGGAAGAGTATCCAGGCTGTTTGAAGAACATCAGACTGAACAAGTTTCACCAAGCACTGGCACTTGACCCTCGTTGCATTTCCGGTCGTCTTTGCAGCCATGCATTTCGGTCATTCCCGCCCAGGTCCGGACCGCTCGGCATACGTTTCCTCTTCCAGGTGCGTGCATCGTGTGTCCCTCCGACCTAGAAGCTTATCGTTTCATTGACAACTTCAGAATTATCTTGAATTCGGCAGGTACGTGAACCTAAATAGAGAAGTTGGGTCTCGTAACATACCCTGTTAGGTAAAGCAATATCTTTAATGACAACGACACAGCATCAGGAACCATTCCCTTCGCAGAGGCTGTGTGAACCATGCGATAATCGTTTGGTTTTCCAAGTCAATGCCTCGAATTGGTGCCCACACGCGCGTACTGTACTTCCAATCGCTCTCGACACTATGAATTGGCGAGCACTTGTACCAGTGAATATAACACGACAGCCGACCGCTGAGCTGGGGAGGACTCTATCAAAGGCGACCGTATTCTCAAAATTGATTTCTTTCTTTATTACTACGGCATGAACACACGCCTCGAGTCGTCTGACTTGATAATGAGATCCGTCAAATCTTCACCGGAGATAAACGCGGTGTAGATCATCACACGACCAAAATCATAAACCCCACACCACACAGGCGTACCAAACCCTCTGGAATTGTGCTATATCTGTCCAGGAATGCGTCTTCCGAATCCTCTCAGCATTGTCAGACGAATTGACTGGGAGCTGCGTATCTGATTCCTGTATGACGGCCATGACGTAATAGATGATGATGAGTGCTCCATTTGGAATTCATCAATGTGAGGCTCCGCCAATCACGTACCTAAGGGTGCTGCGCTTGTAAGATTGTTCGTAACTCCTATCAGAGAGCACGTGAAATATTTGACAAAGACAAGTTTCACGCACCACCAAGCGGGATTGGTATGCGGTATTGTCGGCGAGATCGGTAGGACGGGCGGTCGCCTCTCAGGCATCCCCATCGGCTATTGGATCTGCTCGTGGTAATCGCAATCTGCCATTAATTCTTTCAGCCGAAGCCCTCTCTTAGGTGGCTGTCTCACGAACCTTCCAGGCGGCATTGTGGTTGAAGCAAAGACAAACCTTCAGCGCAGGGAACGAACAGCGCATGGATCAATCTCCTGCCAGCGGGAATGGACCGAAAGTCGCATCGTTTCCTTGAATGGGCTAAGCCATGTGCTTTGATATGTATCCAGGTTTCCTGATCCCGTTCAGTGGCTCAAACTTGCTAAACATGGAGGGATTCCTTTAGAAATGTTCTAACAGGAAAGTTGACGACAGAAGCGGTTTCCAACAGAGGACTGGAATACGCGGTCTCAAACGGCTCGATCATTGACAGATTCCAAGATCTTTACCGGTTTCCTCTGAGTTCAAAGAACGTCGAGAATACTGCACCACAGCACTCGAATTCTGATCATCTGAGGATTCAGAGTGATACACAGTACCGTCTCTTCCATAAGGGCTAAAAGCCCCACTGACCGTCCACAAACTGCAGCATCATGGTCTCCAGGGAGCATCAAACGAACCTTAAGAGGTGTGCGTACCTATCAATCAGAGTGATATGCTTCCCAGACGTCCACCTGACCCACACCGCAGGGTGACCAGGCTTGTGCGATCTTTCTCAGGCTGTTATGATGCCACGCTAGAGCATCATCAATCCCAGGATGAGATCGTCACCAATAGCCTTCATATGTGATAGATGTTCGCCATCTGATGACTGCGGTGGTGGAGATTGTCACACATTACGTCGAAGAGTCAGATGGCGCGGAGGAGGTATCGAGCTGCAGAAATATATGAATCCAGGAGTGGGGTGTTGATGTCCGCGAAACCAGGTGTTTTGCCATTGACAGCAGAAAAACTGGAAGCACAACGTGGAGAAGTGTACAATAGACCAAACGGCAAGTACTGCGGGCTCCTCTCGTGTGTCGGCCAGTTCTATTGATGGTCCACAACACGCAGAATACTCGGGAGGATATCGCCATATAACCAAAATGCCGCAGCGCGTCTTTTCTGCCCCTCCGCAAAAAGCCCGCAGATGCAGGAGGTGGAGCGGGAAAACGGGATGACACCATTTTTCAGCTTGGGTGCGTGAGCTCGCGTGATTTCCATCAGCCTGGATGAGAGTAAACGCGCTGCTGAGCGAGATTTGCCGATTCTCTGGGGAATCGGCCGCGCTGAAGGGGTTAGGCCAAAGTACGAGCGAGAGCAGTCCACAGACGCTGTGGCTTTCCGTCTGATGCGCTCATCTGATGCGCTCACATGTCTACTGTCATTGAAGGCTGATAAGACCAGATGACTCACCCTCGCATTTACTCGACAGAGTCGCTTAACCGAAAGACGCGCCAGTCATGAATATTCGATTCCCTAAACTGCTGCAAGACACAGAGCTCCCAGACCAGGCGAAGATGATGAACGGCAAATGCATTGTCACTAATTGCAAAGACAACGCGGGTCTGGTCAACCTCCGTGCTTCCACTTCACCATCCTCGCCAAGGCTGGTCGAATTCTGTCATCTCTTCTCGATCGAGGAGTTCTTTTCTTGTGCTCAATACCCGCCGCTGCTGATCGACCTGTGCTTCCGATGCCGGCTTCTCCTACGTTTTGTTAACAAAATGTTGTTCCGAGTCGCTGCGACGGTGACCGTCCATGGCAGAAGGATGGAAGGGATGCAAAAGCTCTGGAGCCATAGACGGCACAGCAGCACGCTGCTTGACAAATGCCACTCTCCGCACGCACTGCAATGTTCTGTGTAATGTCCCGTAGTGCTGGATGCCTTCTGTTCGTACCCCCTATCCCCTCTGACCCTATTACATTGCCGTCATAGTCGGGGCTGTGAATCCGAGGCGGCGCCAAGCATTCAACAAGTCCAGGCTTGGTTTAGAGTCGCCTTCCTGATTGTCCAACGCCACACATGTCTCCTGTCTCTCACGCTCCGCTGCTTCCTCAGTGCACAAGGCATCGAGGTCGAGGGGCCAGCGCGAGTTGTCAGAGCTTCCTGGCGGTCCCTCATTGAGACAGTCTTGCCATCTTGTCTGATTCCAGAAACGAAGCACGACCTGCTCGTGGATCTCATCTTCCTCGTAATGGCAGTCCAGACGGAAGAACTTTGGACCGGCCGGAAAGTTCGCTCGAATGATCGCATAGTTCGCGTAAGATGTGATGCAAACACAAGCGAGATGTATAGGAACGTTGATGTGACCTGCGAACTTCAAGACCCACGTTCACCTGATGGCTGGGCGTTGAAAGCGAAAAGGAACGGGATGAGCTCAGCACCAGTGATGATATCCTGATCGCCAGACTCTGCGTCATCGGCAGTGGAGTAGAGTATATCCTCGGTAGGGGAGGTCTGGAGCGCACGTGTCTTCTGCACCCATTCTGACATCTGACCGATAATAACATCAGAATACTATCATCAACAAGCAGTAGCGAAACGCACCCAGTTACGATTATTCTTCATGTCCTTCATCGTAAGGACGTGAAGATGGTCTCGGGGCAGGTTATCCAATGTTATTGGGTCGCGTGGCATAGAAGTGAAATGTAGTGAAACCGTGATCCATAGGCAGGAGGTCATGCGGCCGACGGTGAGACGTCCTCCCTGATACTGCATATAACTCATGTGCCTGAGAATATCCTCTGGTCCCCCTTGCACAGCAACCTGTGCCTCCTCCGAAAAAGTGGAGATGAATGACTCGTCCCCAGGTTTCATATGGGGACGAACAGTCATGATACGAGAACTGTTGTCTGCATGTCGTATATGATCGATGAAGAAGAGCTGGGCACCAGCGTCCGCGATAGCAAATGCCGATATGTAGCGATATTCCAGACCATCCCTAGGTGAAAAATCGAATGTCCAAAGTGCCTTCAGGGGAGTGGACTTGTCGTTGCTCACTACATTGAGCTCATACAGCGTGATCCACGTCACAAATCGCACTGCAAGGAGAGAGCGTCCATTGACGATCTCGAAACGGGCGTTGAGGATATCTTCCTCGAATTCCGCACCGCAGATGGGCTCCGGGCTGTGCTCTTGCGAGGCCCATGCGTCAAGACCGACATACACCTCGGCGTAGCCGAATTCGTAGTTGAGCACCCATAGGGCGCCTTGCATAAATGCAGCAGCCAATGGGCGGCTGCAGCGCTGTAAGGATAGATGTCAGATGCCTTCGACAACACCTGGGTTGCAGAGTCGCGCACCTGTCCACCGTTACTGAAAACAATCGTTTTCCCATCGGAGAGTCGCGTCGCATGGAGACAGGGTTGGCCGTTTCTCAGCGAGAATACGTCCCACTCCCGATTGCATGCGATAGGGGCGTTGGAAGATGCGCATACATGTCCGATCTGAACATGGTCGCCGCTCTGTAATAGTTCCACGATATGCGTGGTCGTTTCGTAGGTTGATTGACCTTCGTCCAGTGAATACGGGACCATTACGCGGGCACCAAGATTATCACGGAAAACGATCGGGGCACCCGCGTCGAGGATTGTCGCATCGGGGTGGAGGCACTGGCTAGTATGCATCAACCACTGCTGACTCGATGTGTCGTATCGATACATGCGAGCAAATGCATTGGTCGTCAGAGTCACAATGTGACTGTCGTCAAGCGGGATGACCGTTGCGATAGCATCGGTCGAATGCAGGTCTTGAAGGAAACACGAATATTCGTGTGGAATCCATCTGGGAGAGGCACAGCTCTCGACTGAATTGCTGGTTTCCCCATGCTTACTCCTCCCTGCTTCGTCGTCATCGCTTCCTCCGATGTCAACCTCTAAAGTTGTGTCAAGGACCCCTCCTTTCGTACGCGATTGCGTCCCGAAGGTGTTGGATCCTGCACCGGGGGAAGAGGACTCGTCCTGTAGGAGAACGACAGCATTCTCACCGTCGCCTTTCATCCACTTTCTTGGGGGGGACTCGACCGATTGCTTCGTCACTTGGGAGGCTACTTCTTCATTATACATCTGCATACTCCTGAGTGTTGGTGCAATGGAGGGCCACTACTGGGGGAGAACAGAAGCAATACTAAGTTAAGCGGGGTAGTTGATTGGAGAGGAGGTGCAGTCTCATCTTGCCTCTAATGGAAGCTGCGCGCATCCTGGCGGATGTAAATCTTCCAAGGCTGAACTGAGACAAACGTATACATAGCAAAGCCGATGAGTACCAGTATACGTCAGATCAAAGGACGCGCTCGCTTCCATATCGCTGTCCCCCTGTGAAATGGGTGTGGTTGGTTGATGTTTCAGCACGACAGAACAGGTGATGTTAATTCCTCTTTTGGCTGCTCTTCTCTTGCCAAGCGGGATGCATGTCCATATCCTGGAGAGCGACGCGCGTCGTATTCCATACAGAGCATGCAATAGTGCGATCTTGTAAAGATGGTGTGTACTGATGAACAAGGAAGGATGATGGCCACAAAAGGAGAGGGTGCTCGGAGAAATACACCATGATGTTCCCCAGACGGAAGCGCATAAACCAATCAATCGAAGTCGCCCGATCCAGTCCGACCGGGATCATATTGGGCAGCAAAAATCCCTCACTCCACGTTGGTCGAGATCCGCTTCCGACTGACGTAATAATGTATCCTCCAAAAATGCCTCATCCACATGCGCCACCCTTTTTCGTTTCTCTTCTGTCGTCCCCGATCCAATAGGAGTCGCTGGATGAGGTATTTTGGCCACATCACTTGAGATTGACCACTTGGGCGGCACCTCGGCATGCGGAGCTTGAAAGCAGTTTTTGGGGATCGCTCATGTTGATGGACTTGTCTCTGTCAGCGCCCAATCCACAAAATGCCTCAACACTGACATAGGGGCTTCGTAATGGTGAGACAAGGTCCGACCATATGCTGCGGTCACGGCGATATTCCCGCAACAGAGGGGTATATACTCCTGCTACTCCGGACCGAGGGGATGCGCAGTACTGCTCAAACGTTGTTTTGTCTATTCTCCGTTATTGTTGCCTGCAAGCGACCGCGAGGCTCATCGTTCACCAACTCCTGACTCGCTGATCAGTCGACATACAGCATATCAGCCATAATCACTCATCCGCCCTTACGACGTGCTTAGTTCTACCATCTACTTTCCTATCTAACCCCAAAGGGATATCATCATGTCGCCAACTCCCTCAGAACGCATTCAGCCACAAGAACCCCCCGAATCCCCAGGATGCTGTTCACCACAACGCACCAGCTCGTGCCACTCTGGGAATAGCGTGGCAAGCATCAGGAGATCATGCGAACCTATTTGCCCCTGCTGCGAACGGATGGCCACTCTTCGCGCCGCGGCTCAGGGGGACACCAGTCAGCACACCAACGGACCGCATGATTCTTGCTGTTCATCCCCTGACTGGCCGCATAAGAACCTGGCATGTACAGGGTGTCCTTGCAAGCCTGGGGCGCCGTGCAAACAGAGCGAAGCATTTGGCCGCAGCTTCTGGAGTTTCGTTCCTCAGAGGATGATTAACCACTTCGGCACTCTCGGGAACAAGGAGAATGAGACCGACATCGAGAAAGCCACTGGACAGCAAGCCCCAGTCGGACTGATGGAGATCACTGTGGAGAAACACGAGCCACAGATGATGTTCACTCAGCTCAGTATCGGTGGCATGACCTGCAGGTATGTTGTCATCTTTACCAGAAGGCCACGGCTGACAACCAGCAGTTCATGTACATCAGCAATCACTTTTGCTCTCACAGCACTTCCCGGAGTTAGCGGGGTCGACGTTTCCCTCATCAGCCACTCCGCGGGGGTGACTCACGACGCTTCTGTCACTTCTGCGGCAAAGCTCGCTGATGAAGTAGAAGAAATCGGGTTCGAGAGCCAGGTGGTGAGCTCTAAACCTGTCAAGAAAGCGGAAGAGCCGAAGAGGATCAAGAGCTACTTTGCGGTGGGAGGGATGACGTGCAGGTAGGTTACGCTTCCTATATACGCTTTACCGCTATGTACTAACGTTTGTATCGTAGTTCGTGCACATCCACTTTAACGCAGCAGCTCGCACCCCTCCCATCTGCGAAAGATATCGACATCTCCCTTCGCTCGAACAGTGCGAGTCTTACGCACGATCCCGCCATTCTATCTGTCGAGAAGGTTGTGGAGACCATCGAGGACTGCGGGTTCGAGGGCACTTATGTGAGGAGCGAAGATATTGGAGCGGAAGGGAAGGAGGAAGGCAGCACAAAAGGCAAGGGGAAAGGACCAGCTAAGAGGGAGGTGACTTTGAGGGTAGAAGGTGCCAAGGATGGGTACGTGAGATTTAATTTCACACGATAAGTGGCTAACAAAGTAAATAGTGCTGTCCGTACGGCCTTGCTCGACGCATTCTCAAAGTTGGACGTCAAAGTGCTTACACCACCTTCCAGCTCTCCAGACCTGTTCACCTTATCGTACCTCCCCTCATCTGCCCTCTCGATCCGCACCATCCTCTCTTCCCTCCCCCCCGGCCTCTCAGGCACGCTCTATCGCCCTCCCACACTATCCGAGCTGGCCCGCGTATCTCAACTCAAGGAGCTAAACCACCGTCTCCTCGCTTTCTCGCTCTCGTTCCTCTTCGCCCTACCTACATTCGTAATCGGCATCGTGGGCATGCTTCTCCTCTCATCTACCAATCCACTCAATAAATGGTGCATGTCTTCGGCGTGGGGTGGCGCTACGATCGGCACGCTGTTTCTCTTCGCCCTTGCCACGCCGGTGTATTTCGTCCTGGCAGCACGGACGTTCCACTACCACGCATATACCGCCCTCCGCACTGCGGTCCGTCGTCGGCCATTCCGCCTCTCCCACCTGATAAGTTTCGGCAACATGGACACACTCGTTTCCCTCTCTATAACAGTTGCATACTGGAGCAGCCTGGGAATGATGGCGAGGGACACTTCCCTTGGAAAGGGGAACGGAACGGGCGCAACATACTTCGATAGCGTTGTCTTTCTCGTGTTCTTCATCCTCGTGGGTCGCTGTTTGGAGGCGAGAGCGAGGGTGATGACGGGAGACGCTATCGCACTTCTTGGGACGCTGCGACCAGAGACAGCCACCTTACTTTATTCCGATGCGGTGGCCAGCGAGTCAGCAGACGAAATCACCAAGGATGAGACTACTCTGTCTCCTTCCGTCACGAGCATGAGCGAAGACCAGCCCGCTTTTCGCACTCGATCGATCCCTGTATCCCATCTGGAGATCGGCGATCGTATCCTCCTGCGACCAGGCTCACTTCCTCCCGCCGACGGCATCCTCCTTTCCAGATCAACTACATTTGACGAGTCCTCCCTGACTGGGGAATCGGTGCCCGTTCCCAAGCTTGTTGGAGACGAGATCTGGACGGGGACGACGAACCTCTCCTCTGCTTGTGTGGTTGAAGTGACCGCCCTTGGGGAGGAGACAATGCTCGAGCGGATTGTACGTGCTGTTGGAGATGCACAGGGGCGTAAGGCTCCCGTGGAGCTCCTGGCGGACAGGATCACTGCTGTATTTGTTCCACTCATCATCTGGCTCTCTCTCGCAGTGCTCGTCATCTGGCTTGCGTGCGCATTGACGAACGCTGTCCCGGGATCTTACCTTTCCGCCTCCGACCTTGGGGGTTCGATGGGAGCGAATGTGGATACCAAAGCCAATCGAGTGTTCTTCAGCTTCGAATTCATGATTGCTGTGCTGGTTGTCGCCTGTCCATGTGGGATTGGGCTTGCCGCCCCGACTGCGCAAGCTGTGGGTGCTGGTCTGGCGGCTAAGATGGGCGTCTTAGCTCAGGGTGGGGGGGAAGCGTTCCAGCTTGCCACTCAGGTGGATACTGTCGTCTTTGACAAGACCGGCACTATCACTGTCGGCGAGACCAAAGTAGAAGACGCGCTTTTCTTGGATGGAGAAGAGAAAGGTTGGGTGCGCGAGTCGGTTCGAGTGATCGAAGAAGGATCGAGCCATCCGCTCGGTGCTGCGCTTCGGACATTTTGTGCGTCCGGTGAGGCAGGAGTGGAGCTTCTCCGATCCGAGGAAGTTGCGGGTCGTGGCGCCAAGGGGACTGTCAACGTCCGTGGCAACCAGTATGAGGTTATCATCGGCAACGAGGCGTTCATGCTCGAGAGCGGAACAAACTGGCCCGAAGGCACTGACATGCGAACAGAGATCCAGCAATGGAAGGCCGAGGGCAAGTCGGTTGTCCTTGTTGCTACCCGCGGGATACCCAACGGAGATTCGACCAAAGCGTTCACCATGGCCGCGGTGTTCTCTATCTCCGATTCTCCTCGACCAGATTCAGCAGACGCGATCGCGACGCTCCGGAAGCTTGGCAAAGACGTCTGGATGCTCAGCGGCGACAACGAGATCACAGCCAAGGCAGTCGCGGACCGCGTGGGCATTGACGAGGATCATGTTATCGCGGGGGTTCTCCCGCAGGAAAAGGCTGATCATATCCGTCGGTTCCAAGCAGGGGGACAGAGAGGAAGGCGTGCCGCCGGCTGGACAACCGCGGTTCTCCACAGGCTGGGCATCAGCAGCCACCAGAAGCGCGGCGACAAGGCCATCGTCCTGTTCTGTGGCGACGGGCTGAACGACTCCGCCGCTATCACGGCCGCAGATGTCGGTGTCGCACTGGGGCACGGTTCGCAGATCACCGTCGCTGCTGCAGACTTCATCATATTATCTTCGTCGCTCTCCACGCTACCCTCGCTGCTGCATCTGGCGACCCGCGTCTACCGCCGGCAGAAGCAAAACTTTGGCTGGGCGCTAATCTACAACTGTGCGGCTCTCCCTCTTGCTGCTGGTGTGTTCTATCCTGCCGGACACACAAGGCTGCCTCCTGTTTGGTCGGCGCTCGCCATGGCGCTCAGTAGCGTCTCTGTCGTGCTTAGTAGTTTGGCGCTCCGTTGGGGAATATAAATCGCCATTGTCGAAGGCATCGACTACCATTAACCCTTCCCTCCAACTGTATGCATCTAATATCACTGTGAAAGGTAGACACGCTCGGACCTGACGGATGCGAAAACCCTTCGGCCGGACAAATACATGTACTACTGTCTGACAATGACCCAATTCCGGGCGTGCGATACATTGTCCTACTGCTGCTCAAGATTTCAAACATGTGGAGGGATCCACGCTGGGAGAGCCATCTGCCTCATGTACAGGGGGTCGTAGCTGACACTCTGCAATGATGCTATCGACCATGGGTGGATCTAAGACACCCTCCACGTACGCCAGGGCTTTGAGCAGCCTCCACAACCAACTCCGTATCCAGTCCCTTGAATAGTTGACCCGATGACCAACTGAAATGATCGTGTCGCGTTGCGATCGAGTAAGATTCCCAAGCGACGCGCGTTCCTCCTTCCGCAATACGGCCCTATCACGCTTCTTTACCTGGCGAGGAAAGGCATGATAGTTCCCAGTGTTGCCCTGCAAGTTGACATGCATCCAAAGAGTCTCGTCTTCGCCTAGAGAGCCCATGTCCCATCTGATATAGACATGAGGCGGATCCTCGTCGCATTCAAAGTAGAGAATGACCTCTTTGATGGAATCATTATCCAGCATCTCGTCACTCAGCTTCTTCGCCAAGGCGAGCGGACTAACGTAAGTCACAGGTACAGATGCTGGGATGAAGTCCACCAAGTACTTGGATGGTCTGGTAACGACGTTTTGATATTGACCTGATGAGTATGAAAGCCTGGGATGGATGTTTTACTACTCACATTGGGCGTACAGATGGTGGGGAAAGTTGAAGACACGTCATGTGACTCACCTTGTTTGCTCCCGGATGACGCGTCTTTGCGCGTTCCTTGCGCCTGACCACGACCGATCAGCTCAACATGCTTCTTTCTTGCGAATTCTCAGATATCGATAGTTGTATCCAAGTTGGCCATTCTCATATCGGGTATTACCGCTAGTTTCTCCAGGTGAGGGTGTGAAAGTATTTATTTTACTCCAACATTGTGGAGTAATTGCCCTTTCCAGGCATCCTCATCTAGGGTGCCTATTGCACAACAAAGGATTCCAAGTCATTCATCCTCCATCCCGGACTTGCCGAATCCGCTCATTAGGATTTTGAACTGGTCTATCCTGGTGGTTCTTCAAATGGCGCCAGAGCTTCGTGATATCGCGAGTTGTTCATATCGGCCGAACCCAGGATGCAGGCACTCTTATAAGCTTCGAAAAGAGAGTTCCTTGGCCGTATCCAGAACTCCTGGTCTGATCACTGATCCTCTGCGTGTCTGATAACCTGGTTACTACCTTGAATCATGGCCCCCTCTGTTGCTGAGAAGACTGCTCCGGACAGCGAGGCTGCGCCAGTGGGAAAGAACCTCAAGGTGGAAAGTGCCACGGTTCAAGCGGAGGAGGTTTGTACACCGCACATCCGCCCCTATCAAATGCTCACACTACCTATGAAGAAAGGCCCCTCTTACCCCGCTTACTACCCTACCTTCGACGTGACGGAAAAGTGGCCTCCCACAGAGATTTTTGGTATGCATCTGCGTTCATTTCATTTCATGGTAGCCTGATTTCTGCCGTGCAGAGCACCACGACCCTGGTCTGCGTGCCGATCCTCGCAAGCCGCACTTGATCAATCCCAACACGACGACACGTGACATCTCTCCCTACATCGGTACTGAGCTGCTTGGCATCCAGCTGTCTCAGCTCACCTCCGAGGGCCTGGACGAGCTGGCACTCCTTGTTGCACAGCGCAAACTCGTCGTACTCCGTGACCAGGACTTCAAAGATATCGGATTCGAGAAGCAGATTGCGATCGCTAAGCATTTCGGGCCGATTCAGAGGCACCCGACGAGTGGCAACGTCCCTGGCTACCCAGAATTCCATGTTGGTGAGTAGTGCCTCTTACCCTGCGCTCTAATCGAGACGGTGCTGATCGAAACAGTGTACACCGATCCAAAGCACGACTTCTTCCGGGAGTACCGCGGCAACCGTATCAACCGCACCCAATGGCACAGTGATGTTTCGTACGAGAAGCAACCTCCTGGCACCACCATCTTCTGGATCCTCGACCAGCCTCCCCTCGGGGGTGACACGCTCTTCCTCAGCCAGGTAGAGGCCTACAGACGGTTGAGCCCCGAGTTCAAGAAGAGGCTTGAGGGATTGAAGGCGGTACACAGTGCTGTCGAACAGGCAGAGTTCAGCCGGAAGAAAGGTGGCCCTGTGAGGCGTGAGCCTGTGGAGACTGAGGTACGTTTACAGGTGTTGTTGCAGCAGAGGTGCTAAATAGCATGAACAGCACCCGCTCGTGCGCGTCCACCCCGTAACGGGTGAAAAGGCGCTCTACATCAACCAAGGGTTTACCCGCCGTATCGTGGGCTACAAGCAAGAAGAGTCCGACAACCTCCTCAACTTCCTGTACGACCACCTGGCCAGGGGTGCCGACTTCCAGGTTCGGGCGGGCTATGCGCCTGGCACCGTGGTCCTCTGGGATAACAGGCTGACGGCGCATTCTGCCACCGGGGACTTCGAGGTGAAGCAGATAAGGCACTGCGTGAGGTTAACCCCACAGGCCGAAGTGCCGGTGGAGGCGAAGCCGGATTTAGAGTAGACTGTATGGAAAACCAAATTAGCAGTATATACTGTAGTCAAGTGACCTGAATGAAGCATCACATACGAGGGCGGTTGCTGACCGACCGACAAAACTCATTGAAGCACACCAGATTGAGGGGTAGTTTGGGGCAGTTTGGTGTGATAAACCCTATTGTCCTGGTTGGTTGCGGGTTGTAAGGAAGTGCCGGAAAAATGTGGAAAATGCGTATTTCACTTCTCCATGTATTGCGAAAAACTTGCCATTTCTGGACCTTCTATTAATGGAGGCAGCTGGCGAAGGGCGACCAATGATCACAAGAAGAGATTGATTAGTGTGGAGAAGTGTTTCTAACTTCTTCCAGCATAGCGGCTGTGCCGTCTTTCTCTCCCACATCTCCGGAAATGAACGACTGTCCTCATCCAGGGTACCAATTGCACAAGAAAGGACTCCAAACCCCTCTAAATTTGCATGCTTCATTCCGAGTCTTCCGAATGCGTTCCTCAGGATTTCGAACTGGTCCGTCCTTAGATGTACTGTATATGAGGCTTCTCAGATGGCGCCAGAGCAACGTGATATCGCGAGTAGATATCGTGAGTTCCTACCCGCAGAGTCACTCGGCCGAACTGGGGTCGAGAAGTGCTTATGAACGTTGTGAAATGGGATTCTTGGCGATGTACTGGCTTGATCTGCCCCTCTGATCGCGGTTGTCTGAGATCTTTGATCGTTGACTATGGCGCCTTCCGTTGCTGAGAAGACTGTTCCTGCCGAAACGGCCGCGCCTGGGGGAAAGGATGTCAAGGTTGCACCTGCTGTTATTACTGAAGATGTGCGCGCTCCTGCTGGTGCATTGATCAACGCTCATGTTTGTCTAGAAAGGGCCTTCTTACCCCGCTTACTACCCCACTTTTGACCTGACGGAGAAATGGCCCCCAACAGAGCTTTTCGGTTCGTCCTTCTCTCTCACGGGTATTTCCCAACTTAACGGCACATCCATGCAGAGCATCACGATCCCGGTCTACGTGCCGATCCGCTCAAGCCCCACCTGCTCAACTCCAACACAACAGTGCACCATCTCTCGCCGTACATCGGCACCGAGCTGCTCGGGATCCAACTTTCCCAGCTCCCCCCCGCAGGACTAGATGAGCTCGCGCTCTTCGTCGCTGAGCGCAAGCTCGTCGTCCTCCGGGATCAAGATTTCAAGGATCTGGGATTCGAGAGGCAGATCGAGCTGGCTAAGCATTTTGGACCGATTCAGAGGCATCCGACTAGTGGGAACGTACCCGGCTATCCGGAGTTTCATGTTGGTGCGTTCTTCTCCCCTGCTTCTGCCGTTGACGCTGTGGGCTGATGAGGAGGGGGAACTCGAAAGTGTACCGCGACCCCACGCATGACCGGTTCCAGGAACGCAGGAACAACCGTCTCTCCCAGGTTGGGTGGCACAGCGACGTCTCCTACGAACGTCAGCCTCCCGGCACGACGATCTTCTGGATTCTGGACCAGCCCGCGCTAGGGGGAGACACGCTCTTCCTCTCCCAGGTAGAAGCGTACAATAGGCTGAGCCCGGCGTTTAAGAAACGCTTGGAGGGGCTGAGGGCGGTGCATTCTGCGGTTGAGCAGGCAGAGTTTAGTGCCAAGAGAGGGGGACCGGTGAGGCGCGAGCCTGTGGCGACTGAGGTGCGGTTGCTCTTGTACTAGGAGAGAGGATGCTGACCGTGTTGGCAGCACCCGCTCGTGCGCGTGCACCCTGTCACGGGGGAGAAAGCGCTCTACGTCAACCCCGGGTTCACGCGCCGGATCGTCGGTTACAAACAGGAAGAGTCGGACAACCTCCTCCAGTTCCTGTACGACCATATTGCCAAGGGTGCGGACTTCCAGGTCAGGGCGGGGTATAAGCCCGGCACGGTGGTGCTTTGGGATAATAGGGTTACGGTTCATTCTGCGACCCCGGATTATGATGCCTCGAAGGAGAGGAGACATTGTGTAAGGTTGACGCCACAGGCTGAGGTGCCCGTTGAGGCTAAAGCGGACGAGGAGTAGAAAGTGTGAAATACGTGTAACAAGTGCTCTGAATGAAGTGTCATCATCCCATCTTGTCAGAGCTCGGTGTTAGCTCGGTGTTAGTCAACATGGCAAGGGACGGAGTGGCAGTGTCCGGTGATTCATGGCTACGTCAGACAAACGGTCGGTGACCCTCACCTCCATCAGCCACCAGCGTTTCTGAAGAGTCGTTCGACGCCCTGAGGTGCACGTTTACCATCGTGTGGGCGAGTAAACCGGGCCGAAGACAGCCGCCAAGGGAGGATATATGTTGGCTTTAAATGGACAGGACTTACGCTAGTCCGGGAGGGGAGCGATGGTGTGGCATGTCCTTCTCCTGGTGCTGGTCGTGCAGGCGACGGTGGTGAAGATCACTCTGCCTCACGTGGTCCCATCCTCTCAGTTGGTCTCGACATTCCCAGTCGGCCTCTCAATAGAGCAAGACCATTTCCCTATATGGGCCGGACCCCCCTCAGCACAGAACACGTACACCCAGACTCTGCTCAAAAATGTTGTCGATCGATCTGGGGTCCCTCCTCCTGTCCGTGTAGGGGGGACGACAGAGGACCGCACCTGGCTAGCACCCAACACCAGCATCCTCTCCTCTGCTGCCGTCTTCCCTCCTAGTAGCAACGCCAGCACCAGCCGTCTCTATCCAGAAGCGACGCTCGTCTACGCCGGGCCTGAGTTCTGGGAAAGTGCGCGCAACTTTCCCAATGGCACAGAGTTCACCTTTGGCATCAACCTTCGAGCGCAAGACCCGGTGATGGCGCGGGAGGTTGCGAGGATGGCGTGGGAGAGCGTGCAGGGGACGGGTGTCAAGTTGAGAGCGTTCGAGATTGGGAACGAGCCGGATATGTACGGCAACTGGTCAGCAACGTTCTACGCTTCCAAGTGCGCTCTCCGCTCCTCTCTCTCTCACCCACTTACGCGCATACAGCTGGAATGCAGCAGCACTCTCCATAGTGAACGCCTCCCTACCCTATGGCCAACCCACTTTCCAGCTGTTCGCCTTCGCTAACCCGAGCGCTCGTGCCAATTTCTCCATCTCCGGGGCACTCAATGCCGGCGTCGCGGCTCCAGAACGCCTCAGAGGGCTAGCAAGAATAGCAAGCGAGCATCATTATCAATGGTCTACCAAGATCGCCGGTACGCATCCGTCCCCCTTCTCCCCTCACACCCACTCACCCCAGTCGTAGACCTCATGTCCAAATCTATCATCTCCTCCCAACTCGACCAGTTCTCGCCAGAGATCTCCGCCGCGCAAAAAGCAGGCCTCCAGTTCGAGTTTGGGGAGACGGGTAGCGTAGGCGGTCACGGAGCCCCAGGGGTGAGCAACGTCGCCGGCTCCGTCATCTGGGCTGTCTCATGTACGTCTCTCTCTCTTCCCGTCTCCCTCCTCTCTAGCAAGACGTCCCTAACCGGCGCATATAGACACCTTTCAAGCCCTCACCAGAGGCGTAAAGCGGCTATACTTCCACAACGGCCTCTGCTATCGGTACAACTTCTTCCAACCGGTTTCTTCCTGCGCAGACGACACCCACCTCTCCGGAGCGCACATCCTGCCCATGTACCACCTGCTCCTCGTCGTTGCTGAGGCACTTTCCTACCCTGGGCCGGTGAGGGTTGGGGAACTGCAGACTGGGGCGGGGGAGGTGAGCGCTTGGGGTGTCTGGGCTGCAGATACGGACCAGCTCCTCAGAGTTGTGCTGGTCAACTCAGCGCCGTACACCTCGGGCACACGCGCCTCTTACGCATACACGTTCTCCAACCTCCCCCCCTCTGCATCAGGGTCGTCCAACAGCAGCGGCAGCCCCTCATCTTCGGAACCCGCACTAGGCCAACCATGGATCAGGCGGCTCTTCGTCCCCGGAGTAGAGAGCATGGGAGGCCTGACCTGGGCTGGGCAGAGTTATGAAACAACCTCGGGAAAGGCGGGGGGAAAGAGGGTGGACGAGTTGCTCGCTGTTACCCCTGCGTCCGGGGCGGGGGCTGGGGTTGGGGAGGACGAGGAGAGAGGGAGTGGGGGTGGGACAGGGAGCATACAGGGTTGGGAGAGCGAGGTGCTGGTTTTGTTTTTTAGGGAAGGTTGAGGGTTAGCACTTGATGGGTGTATATTTAGGTTGCATTGGGTTTCGTAGGACTCGGGTTGATTTGGGATGGAATGGCATTCGTGCTACTTGGCGTTTGATCGCGCTGTGCTCCCCTCTTGCAGCGAGCTCATAATGACATTACAATGCAGGGTATGTAATGCAGCGGGAACAAGTTGTGTGGTCGGACATAATGCGTACAAGGAACGAGCCTGGGAGGTAATGTTCGAGGTCACATGATGGGTGGTACATGGACGTGGTTGATGTAATCCTTTTGCGCTTCTTGGGAAGTGCTGTCGTAAGTGACTTGGTCGTGAAGTGTTCATGACCCCTTAAGTGCAGAGTGGATCCGTTTGTGGATCAGCACTCAGATTGTCGAATACTGCAGGATGCCAGTTGATCGGTGACCGATGTGTAGTCCTCTACTCCCACGTATCCCACGAATCCATCGTCCTCGCTTGCAAGCCGCTCTGCAGAGGGATATCTTCTGACCGAGTCGTTGACCCAGGCTCGATCGTCATGTCCCAACGATCGAGGTTGTTGACGTTGGCGACTTCGCGGAGGTTGAGGATGATACGAGAGGGGAGGATGGTGAGGAACGCTCGATAGACGCAGTCCATTGAATAGTTCATGTCTTGCTGCAGGGATGTGAGCAACAAGCAGGGAGGTTGGAGCCGAATGCAGCACCTTTGTTAGAAGTAGCACGACATTGGCGAGGCCTATGCCTGAGAAACGCGTTAGGTGGTAGAGGATGAGAGAGGACAATATTAATGGCACTGACATATTTGCGCGAAATACGCTAGGAATGCTGACGCGATTCTATCAATACAAGAATTTGGATTTTCGCATGTGGAGTTGCTTACCATCTTGATAGAGGACGGTCGTTAGAGACTCTGGGTTACGACGCCCTACATCACTCCCGTTGGAAGATATTGTACTACAAAACCATGATGACATACAATAATGTTGGAAACCCTTGATCACAGTGGCTAGTAAGAGCACTAAAATAAGGATCAGATCAGCTTGAACACATGTATCGATCCATTTTATCCTTTTGCTCACCTATCTGGAAGCTCGTTGTGAGCAAGAAAGCTTTCCATATTTCGTTAAAAGGGGTGGGAGTGATGAAACAACCAGGAAGGCCCTCGAGACGCACGGCTGGACAAGGATTTCAGTTCAATAATTCCGGTCAACGACATTACCCTTACCAGGAACATTGGGCTGGATCACCACTAAAAAGATTATTGCTGTCCCGTTGAAAGCCACGCCGGCGAAAAGCAGGAACCACCCTACATATCGATTGCGACTCCACAAGGCCCATGTCCGAAGCCCATACACCACATCAGCCAGGACGCAAGCGATGACCAAGCCAATTATCGTGATGTAAGTGGCGACGTCGCAATCCAAGGGAAGATTGGCTAGGAATGCGTCTCCTGGAAGGGTGCTCAGTGATGGTGGTTCATGAAAATAGATATGATGGGCTTACCAAAAGGCCACAGTGGCAGATCTATAAATGGCATGTACCGAACAAGCACGAAGAGGATCTTGCCAGGAGTCCATTTGGCACCCCAGATGTATCTCCGTTCCTTCGGAAACATCAAGAGGTAATCATATGCCTACCGTAACTCAGCAACGACAATCCCGTCCACGCATGGCAGGTAACGTACGAACAAGGTCATTCCTGCCACTTGGGAGGGTATAAGATAATGTATTATAAATCAAACTGTGTTTGTGCTTACCCGTGTCGTACTAGACAAACCACCATTCTCATCAGAATAAGGCGCAAGATCATTCACTGTACCTCACCGCACAGAATAAACCAGCATCCACGGTCTTCAGATAAGTCTCTCGATCCATAGCCTATGACATGGGCCGCCGGGGGAGACGCCAAACCCGTTTGGCAAAGAGTATCTGCCTGTATAAATAAGCCGTTAGCTCCCGTTCATTGCTGAGCTGGACATCCATTATCCAAGGGTCTGGAAGATATCGGTCCCTTCCGCAGCCAATCTTCCTGATTGAGATGTATACCAGATGGCAAAAGGGCCCGGGCCGGCAAGATCGGTATTTTTAAGCGCCCTTGTGTATGCCCGAGCCGAATCAATACTCCTTCTGCATTCTTTCATACACTTGGACTTCGCGATCGGACATATCGGCGGTTGAAAATTAGGAAATATGAACCTGCAGGTAACAATGAGTTTCCTACAAACGCATATGATACTCATCTTACTTGATAAGCAAGTCGAGGCTCAACCAGGTACAATTGTGCTATGATACGTGTCTCGGACGACTTGGGGATCTACTGTATGGGTCGGAGGTTCGCTTCCGCCGTGCGCATCCAAGAGAACATAAAGAAGTCGGCGTGGTCGCACTTCTCTTGGGCAAGAGCATCCAAGTATGTGACCTTCTAAAAGACCCGCTGTTTGACTGGTAGGTAATATAATTGGGACCGCCGTTGAAATGAGTGGCCCCGCGATCTACCATTCTATTCATGGAAAATGTGCGTCATTCGCCGATCATGGTCACTGCCATCAGGCGATTAATACAATACGGGATGCTGCGCACATCGCTAATAGGGGTCATTCCTGGAAGAAGAATGAACACACAGTAAATACACACTTTGATACGTACATCCCACTCTAGGTCCGTTCTTTCTGTTTTTCCGTCTTTGGTAATGTATGCAACCCTTGTTTCAAGACGTTCAGCGGCCTTATCTTTCTTATTTGAAGTGCGTACCGATGCCCATCATTCCCTTCTCTGGCGAGTAAGACACGGGCAAACCTTCCAGATAACCATTTATCACCCAACGTGGGCAAGAGGATGGCATGCGCAGAGCTGTCGTCCATTGTGGTTGGGAGATTGAACGATTGGCTGACCAATCTGGTGGCAGCTTGTGTAGTGAAAACGACCTGGTGACAATTTCATTAGCCGAGGCGTATTATGCATTTGGTCTGTGACTTACGGCTATTGACATGGCTGAAAGACGTTGCAGAGCATCTCGCAACAAAGAAAGCGCATGGTTCCTCTGTGATGATTGTAATGGTGGATGGCGAAAGGGTGCCGATAACCCGTCAAGCACAATCAATTTGAGCTGCATCTCTGTCAGTCAACCATAGGCATGCTTTACACCTGAGTACCTGGGGGATCTTTGCTAATATCGAGTTGATTGAGAGGAGAAAGCTTAGAAGGGAGGTCAGGTTCGGAATTGACGTCGTATGCACTCGCTCCGACATCGAGTCGGATGGGAGCTCTAGAACAGACCATGAACGTGATTGCGGATAGCACTCGTGAGATATGCAGACCATTCGATTCCTCCCATAAACGAATGAGCTTCTTGACTCTCCAGGAAGGTACGCTCCCATCCAGGTCGGCCACAAGCGCAGCATCCCCTCGATTGAGCACTTGGATGAGGATTGATAGAGCAATGCGCGTTTTTCCAGAGCCCGGGGCACCTGATACGGTAAGTTTATGCAATCTGTTCACAAGTCGCAAGTTGGCGCACCGCATAGCTCTATTAGAGAAGAAGGCAGAAAAGGCAGACCAGGCATAACGTCAAAAGGAGGACCAGCAGTCAACAACGTCGCCGCGACCGCCGGTGTCGGTCCAGCAATCGTATTGCCTAGTAAACGGAGACTTAGCACGCGCACAAGGCTACACGGGAGGGGAGACGAACTTGGAGGCGGCTTCAGAACTTCTTCTGCCTCGGACAGCGGTATTCCCAGTTCTAACAGCGCCGTCACGGTCTACCCCTCCTCCAAGTCAGACAGTTCCACCTTTACATAACAGCGGTGCAGTAACGCCAGCCAGATCCTCTGATGTTCTATATCCTGCTCTCTTAAGTAGGACATGAGTAACAGGCGCAAGTGCAAGTGAGCTCAATGCATAGAAGTGTGCCATAAGAATGCGAGCTGGTCGACTTCGGAGACCTGCGAGACGCGTCGATGGACGCGTCCGCTGATGAAAGTCAACCGTTCTGAATCCGCTCTCAGGCTGGTTCCCAATGGTTCCCAACGACGGTACCGTCCGAACGGTTTACTTCTTACCACCTTCACCAACTTCCCGACCAGGCACATCCATCCTATTTATCTCTATTGTTGTATATCGCTATCGTGCTCGCTGTCCACCAAGGTCGCAAATCGATGTCTCTTCCCTGCCGGGGCCGATACGTCATATCAGCGGGGCCGCTGAATATTGAGGGCGGGGGCCGCAGTCAGAATATGCGATAGAATACACTCCGGATCTGACTTCAATATGTATGCTGTCGAATTCAGTCACTGGCTGTGTTTGCTGTGTCCTGAGCCAAACTAAGTAATCTCGGTCAGCAGCCCCTTGCTCCCTCCAAACGGTACAGCGTCTGGTCGCCGTGGTGAGGGACTCAGCGGGAATGGGAAATCGAGCGTTCGGACACCAGTGGAAAGGGGTCGTCAGCTGTTTGCAGGCAAGAGATTTCGGGACCGCCCAGAGGCACCGCGGTAGACCCTATGCCCCGGGCTGGGGGGTGCGGTCGGTTACCCTCACCAAGTACTCTAGTACTTATTCTGTCAAGGCCGTGCGCAAGGCCTTCCTTTCCGCAAAACAGGCTAGCTTCCCTTCCGCAAACAGGCCGTATGGCATCACAAATTCGATATTGACATCTTACAGGCCGTCGCAGGCACACGACGATCTGGTAGTGACCCCTTATATCTGTGACCCCTTATATCTAGCCCACTGCTCTGCTTCACTTCATGCCATATCTTGCGGCGCTCAGCCCCAATGTCCATTTTTCCTACCACCATGTATGCCTTTGCACCTTATCCACCGAACGGGCGACGAACTCAGCGCACCCCTGCCTCATACATAGGAAGAGCGGAGGCGCTGAGGCTACAAGCCGTCGACTGGCTGGTGGAGCGGATGTTGATTCTCCTCCTTCCACCTGTGGCACCGTCAGCGGTTATCTCGTTTCCCCAGGAGAAGTCGGCGTTGCAGAGAACGAGTAACGATCGACATGCAGTTGTTCCAACGGAGCCACCGCCCCCATACTTCCACCCTTCCCGTTCGACGACGCCTCGTGCCTTGCATGTGGAGGACATCGTCGAGCTCATAGTTGATGAAATCGCTGCAAGGCATGATACTGTGACACTTGCGTCTCTTGCGCGTGTATCGTCAATATGGACCCGACCTTGTGTATCTCGTCTTTATCGCTGCACTGGCGAGAAGAACATTCGTCATTTGCTGGAGATTCTGTTCCCTGAGCCAGATGAAACAGGCGTACGTGGCTCCTTCTCTCTGTCGTTCTTTTTGATTGACTGACTGTTTCAAGTGGTTCCATACATCACGAACAGCATGGGATCGCTTCGATCTCTATTCCGACTGTGTTTCGACACTCGAGTTACACAATTTCAATCGATACTTTACAAGGCGCTTCCCTTGGAAGCGAGCTGGGCTGTGTACTCGTCTCTTCCACGACCTTCGCCTGTCATTGGAGGCAGACCCGTTTCGGACCACTATATTCCCCGGACTGCGGCATCTCGACATCATCGTACCATCACTCGATGTCAGCTTAGCAGAGACTGCAATCCTGTTAACACCCACTTTACAAAGTCTTAAGCTGGGTCGCGAAGTTGTTCCTCGACTGGATCCTCTATCATGGAGTGCCCGACGGGAGTTGAAGGCGTATTGCTACCAACTGATTGAATGGGCGCCTAATCTCGAAAATTTCGAACTTTCAGGAGAAGCTTTCAAATATCTTGAAGACGTTGAGGTACTCAGTGGCCTGCGGCATCATCCTGCACTTCGGACCGTCCGACTTCCGTCGGCCACTTTGACTTCGTTATTCAATCCCTCGAGACCTGGCACAGATACCTTAATCTATAATGACGACCTGTTTCGACTGCTATCTAATTTCGACAACTTCACTGCTCTACGAATGCGCGCTTCACCTGGAGAAGCGACTGCTCTATTTGAAAACACAGATTTCCCAAAACTTCAATCCTTCGAGATCACAATCACCGCGCCGGAAGAAGAGGACTCCATCGCGAGGATGAATGCCCTTTTGGTGGACAAGGCCCCTTCATTACAGCATTATACCCTTGTGCGTACTGGCGCGCACCTGCTGCCGCCGTTCCCGATTCAGCCCGTGGCGAGTGACTTTGCACCTCTCGCAGAACTTGCCAGTATCGAATCCATCGAATTGCGGCTATTACTCGCGCCAGATGAGATGCCATGTCAAGTCGCCGACGACCATCCCGCCGTGCTCCAGCTGATTGCTGGTCAATGCCCCAATCTTCGGTCGTTGATCTGGGATTGGCCAATAGCGTCAAGAAACCTGCCAACCGCAGTCACACTCGCGGAACTGGCGAACGCAGCTCCCACTCTCAGGCAGCTCGCTATACCCGCAAATTTGACATTTGCACATCGCTGTCCTACCACGGCCCACAAAGGGTTGGAGCATTTGATGCTCACGTCCGACACCGTCTATATTGAAGAAGAGCGAGCCCATGAATGGCTGGAAAGGCTTTATCCAAATGCCGATATCAGCGATCAGTCATAACAACCGCATCTTTCCGATTTCGACTTGTATTTTTGGACCTGTATTCCCCCCCTCAGCAACTATTCGAGAAACCGCACGAGGCATGTAGAACATCATCAACAAGTATACACGTACACTAAGGTCAATATCTGGGGAGAGGCGCCGGCCGTGGGCCAATTGTACCAGTATGCGACCGGCCGGGGATAGATGATGAATGGATATACCCAGAAGTATGGACTGTCTAAGTTTGTAGCGATGTCTTCCTCAATTATGCTATGTAATCACATTCAGAGTGTCCCGAACCGTGAGATACATTTAATAAATGTCGGAATCCTGTTGGCAAAGTAAATTATGCAGGGGAGGGGGAAAATATAACTTAGATGATTGATTTGCAACCATCACGCATCCTCATTAATATATGCATGGATGGGTACAGAAAGCGGTGTCCGTGCTTACTTTGAAACACAAGTCTATGGAAAGCTGATAGTGCGAGGTTCAATTTCACGGTGTTTGTACAGCCCTGTGTGGGACACCAATTTGAAGAGTAAAAGGAGGGACTATGAGTATGTAACAGCACCTAACCTGACTGTTAGGGCAACACAGGCTGACTAAGTCTGCTCACCTGAGAGTGCCAAGAGTCTAAGCAGGCAACAAGGAAGTGGAGTAGACCTGATGACTAAGACCTATCTACAGTATAGGTACCTGTGGATGATCCTAAGAGACCAAGTCTGAAGAGACAGTCCCCAGGCAGAGTAGGCCTTATATTTATACCTCTGTGGTGGAACCTGCTAGA
>NW_024467223.1:74-79052 GCF_000292625.1 Dacryopinax primogenitus | reverse complement strand
AGCAGGTCACCTGACCATCCAATCCTTCCAGCAGGTTCCAGCACATGCCAAGGTATACCAGCTACTTCCATGTCATAAAGGCTTAGTCATGTCTCTTGACCAAGCAATGAGCTGGTGCCCTGACACTGACTAACCCTGACCAAAATATCTAATAACACTTAACCTGAATATTTTTAAACCCGAAACAGTTGAAAACCTTAGTAATAGTAATAGTAATAGTAATAGTAATAGTAATAGTAATAGTAATAGTAATAGTAATAGTAATAGTAATAGTAATAGTAATAGTAATAGTAATAGTAAAACTCAGAACTACTTCGGTCTTGTGATAATGTTAGTATCATCAATGGTTCTCATAGAAGTAATAATGGCATTATGATAATGATAACTGTCATTATCAGCAGTGTTGTTCTGAGTGACAGTAGGAATAAAGTATAGTAACTGTTATATACTTTACTACTTTTCCTATTATTCTTATAAGGTTTGGTCGAGTAAAGGTTCCAATCTATTCTAGAGTTATTATTTTCAGGTCAAGGTTGACCAAACAAATTATCAGGTTAGAGTTACTTGGGTTGGGTCTTGTTACATAATCATAATCCCTATTTTTACTCAAACACAGGACTCGCAGTATTGTCCAAGTCCATCAGGGTGTGAAGCATCTTGCTGCTCCTTCGCTATGACTGCGCGTAACATGCGGACGAGAAGCTGGCAAACCAACCGACCACAGCAAAACGACATGGAACATCATGGGTGACTTCTGACTCTGCCCCTAATACTTGCACCTTCTAATTCCACATCATGTTGAAACTGCGATCAGACGAAGACAGGAACTATTAAAGACCGGCCATCTCGTGGATCGCATCCTGTTGCTCAAGGACGTCTCTCATCGCAATCGTTGGACAATCGACGACAATCGAAAACCAACAGCGCAGCTCTGAACTTTGAACGTCTGCTTCTTTCCTTGCGCGCCCTACTGGTCTGCAAAGTCGTAACATGGATCCGAGTACTCTGCTTGCCGCGAAATTTGCGAGTGTAGGTCCTCCATACGTCAAGCGTGATCAGAGCTAATGGTTTTACATACCTAGTATGACACGGGTACGCCCCGTCACAAGTTGTTGACGGCTGCACAACTGAATATTGATGAGTCATCGGCATGACTCTGTTCGTAAGTCTTGTTCTACCCGCCAGTTGAACGAGTAAACCTTATCTTGACGGAGGGTTACGACTACCTTCTCATGTTGCCGAAAGAGATTAGATATGTCTGGTACTCGCCATGGACACCTGGAAAGGTGCTTTATTTCGCTGTCCGCTATATGCCGTTTGTAGACATGCCGGTCTGGCCGTTTGGTATGTGCGTTCGGTCCTCACTTCTAACCCATGCCCATTTGATATACAGCGGACGCATTCATGGGCGGTAATCTCCCAATGCCTTGCAGTCGCGCGAGCGATTTCACGCTCATCACCTTTCTCATCGCTGCTTGTCTAGCAGACATATTATATGGTCTTAGGACATGGGCTCTGTGGAGTCGCAACAAGTATTTCGGCATATTCCTCGTCGTATCTGGTGTGGTATTCAACTTAGCATGTATTCTCATGCTTGCGCTCGTGCAATCTGGGGATGGGTCAATAAGGATTCCAGAACTTCCCGGCTGCTTTTCACCACAGTCGAGCAATGATCATACAGTTTGGAAGGCTTATTTACTGACCACGAGCTTTCAGCTTTGTGAGACGCTGTCAACAAATACCCGTGCTGCGCTGACTTGCGATCCAGTGTTATTCCTGAGCACCCTCGTGAAAGGAATACATCATTGTGCTTGGTTCTTCCTGTTTGAGATTTTGACCAAAGCTCATCAAAGCTAGTGACCCAACATCCGGAGAGGCTGACAGCTGTGCTTTACCGTGACGGTGAATCACATCTATCCCTGTGGAGAAGTCGAATTGATTCTGTTTTTATCCTCAGCCTTCCTTTCCTTCGCTGGCCAGCTTGGTGCGTGTCTTTATCCAGCGCTACCCCAGCGCCGTACCGCTGATGAAGGTATTCCACTAGCTGTTGGATACATCAACATCATCCTTCTGCGAGTGACAGCATGTCTCCTTTCTTTCCCATGTCCAAGTTTATGCTCACCAAGTCTTAGAAAATTCCCAACTATTCCCTCAACCTATCATACCGGGCTCTCACTTCCAATCTCCCTTCAAGGATTGTGCTAAACATCCGCGAAGCGGTCAGTTCCAGCCGTCTGACCCACTGGGATGTGACAGTAGATGCGGAATATTCAACCAGCACTTCTGGTCCAGAAGAACACAGGCAGCAGGCGCGCTTAACTAATGGCACGGACAGTTCTGTATCGGACCAGGAATGGAATATGCCACACTGTCAAGAATCTGGCATTCAACTGGGGGCCATCTTAACGGAAGAGGTTGCATAACTCGGAAGTTGATCATTGGCTGTATACAGGCTGCAGTAGACGAGGTTGTCGGATGGATGCAAGGCACGATTCTCAGTTTTTGGGCACAAATGGCCATGTGGAGTCCTCTTCTTGTATGTCACACAAGAAGACCGAGTCGTCTCTCATTGCTTGCAATGCAACTACAGCTAGCGTACATTTAATAAATACTGTTCAATGCCCACGAAAGATCACAACACTAGAAGAAAAAACAGCCTGACACATATACCGCCCTAGTATGAGACTCTTGAACATCTTACATGCTCATCCTGCTGCTTGCTGTACACCCCCTGTCACTCGTACGCCACCCGGAGAATAGGCAAGATTCAAAATGGTCCACTCCACGGGTCAAGCCATCGGCTGAGCAACTCGATGTCGGACTTGTCAGTCGTGATGCAATGCTCGAGCATACTGCCGAGGGTCTAATCGTCTTCAAGCCCCCAGTCGTCGCCCATCATTCTTGATCTTGAGCGTTGAAATGGTACGTGAGCCTGGACTGTAACAGGCTTGGCAGTAGTTACGTCCCACTCATCGAGATCTATTGTTGCTTCTCGGATGTTCAGGACAATGCGGGCGGGGAGGACAGAGGAGCAAGCCAGACTGATGAAATAAGTGAGGTAGTAAGTTGGGTAGTCTTCGCTAGTCAACACCGCGTTGCCAACGGCCAAACCTGTTGTTTCGTGTCAGAGAGAGCAACAAAGATGTTCGCAGTTGACAAACCCAGCAAACACAAGGACGCCATGAAGGCTTCACGTGGGTCAGCCTTGTATTGACAGAGAACAAGAAGCCTCCTTACCATCCCGATATAGAGTAACCGTCAACTTAGGCAACTTGTGTGCTGATATTCACATCAGGGAATCATCAAACGCTGCAATCGACTCGAACACTAACCGAGCGGGACACCACGGGCGACAGTCATGGCGAAGATTACTGCGTCAGGTGAGCTATTGAGGTTGGGGCATTGCCATGTTACGGAATACTCACAGCCCTCATAAGCGCCAAGCGTGATATACATCCGCAGTGCCGCGGTGGAAGATGTGGACGTGTTTGTCGCTGAGCATCCGCGTAGACCCAAGTCGAGGTTATCGACAGTCACACCCTGAATCGCCATTACGAGGAATCTGAGGGCACATCCGACCATAGCAAGCCACGCGGCGAGGATAACTCCAGCTGCGATCCGATTACGGTTCCAAACCGCGTATGTGCGGAGAGCTAGAATCACACTTGCAGCTCCGATTGCAACAACTTGGTTGCCTGGAATCGTTGAACATCAAGTGGTTGCTTCGTCGGTTAAGCGAACGTACATAGTGCCCAATAGAGCGCAAAAGTGCATCGACTTTGAGTGACATCCGCACCAGCAACAACTACATGTTATCAGTTGTTAGTTCCAACGAGGAAAGAGGGATATACAACGCACCATATAGATAAACAATGAGTGTGGAGAATCCGCCATATCGGACAGCGAGGAAAAGGATTTTGCCCGGGGTCCACTTGCTATACCACACATACTGTGTTTCTTGCTGGAGCGTAAGCATCCAGTCATACGCCTGGTTGGCCATCAGCGTTGGGTCGAGATCTCATGTGAGGACGCACCCAAAGAGTCATGCCGATTGCTGCGAAAGATGTCAGTCGGACTGTGTCTCTAAACAGGATCACGTTACGTACCGAGACCATACTACGAGAAGGCTCAGACTGATTCGACATTATCCGGTGTAGAGATTACTCACTGTGGACTGCTGGTCAATCTGCACCACCTGTTCGTAGGAAGGCATTGTGTGGACAACGAAGGGGGGGGGGGGGGGCTGGATGTAACACGATTCGCCATAGGCGATGCTGATTTATGTTTTCGAGGATATGTCGACCATTGCGGAAGGTGAAGACTGCACATAATGTTGGAATATGTTGCAGAACTGTGGCCCACATGGACCCTTGAAGATACTCGCATTGTTAGCCTGGATGTTGGACGAAACACCGATGCGGTGAAAGGAAGATCAGTCCCTGACTCATTCATTGGGCGCCCAAGGATTTCCATGAGACTAGGGAGAGCTGTGCACCGGCGTACCACGTTCGTCAACGAATCCACAGGGTGAAACCAGAACTTGAGAACCCCCGTATTAATCATATCGATCGAGATCTGTCTAATCTCAAATTGTACGTTATAGCCGGGCCAGATGAGAGTCATGTTAGTAGTTCGAATCGGGATACGAACCCCGAGTGCCTCCATTGCGGAAGTTTCGTACAACTCAACGACGATAGTGGAGCACGTTCTTGTAGGGTCTTCCTCTTTCGGCCATCTTCCTGAGCGGTTAGCCATCCCCTCTTCGGTTCGTTCCGCTTCAACAACAGCTTCCTTGACCTCGTTTCTCAATGAAAAAAGCTGTGCTGTTTAAGGCGGGCCGGGAAAAATGTTGTTCGACAATTGATACCCTAGGATGTGCCGTAAAGAATATGTACGATATCGTTGACATCCTAGACATTGGCGTTGCGATCAGAAATATCCGAAGACATTGTCACGCTCCAAGGATTGATCGACATTATTTGGTCTTCCTGGCCGCGTTATTCACATGCCTTGCATTGATGGAATGTTGGGATCGGTGTACCCGATCCTCTCGACTCTCGAAAGGTGTTGAGGGCATGTGCCGTGCCTGAAGGAAAAGGGTGTCCTTCATCTCCACGGCTCCGTAATTGCTCTCGTAAGACCTTCAACAGCCTTGATTTCACATTCCAGCGTCGACAAGGCGAGCGTTACGACCACTGTTCTTGTCTCGTCCGTCGTTACGTCCCATTCGTCCAGATTTGTCGTTGCCTCTCGGATGTCTAAGATGATCCGAGCGAGAAAAACCCGATAAACACTAAAGGCTCATGAAGTAGGTGTAGGAGTAGTACGGCATCGTTTGACTCGTCAGCATTGCGTTCAAGAGTGCCAAGGCTGCCGGGCGGTCAGGGCATGAATAGCGGTGCACGGAGGAGAAACTTGCTGAGGAGACATGTTGATGCCATGAATGCTAGAGAGAGGCATCAGAACACTACAGGGTGAATTAGCAGTATTGCCTACCGTCCCTGTAGAGGGTCGCCGCAAGCGATGGTAATTTGTACCCTGGGAAAGGGTTAATCGATTGTTCTTGTAACCAAAAAGGGAGACAGCGCACGAAAGGGTAGACCCCGGAGAACGGTAAGCCCACAGATCACTGGCGCGATTGATATGGGGAGCATGTCGTACACACGAAAGCTGAAGACTCACGACCCTCATACGCCGCAGGCGTTGTGCAAAAACGGAACACAGCCGTGGAGGAGGACGCAGTGTTGCTAGAGACATAACCCGTGCTAGACCAGCCAAGTTGTATAGGGCCAGACGCGTGTTGTTCACTACAATGCCTTGGATCAAAGCTATGGGCGTTTAAGTACCGCATCATACAAAACCGAGCCAAGCCAAGAAGAGTAACATTCCGAGTTGTTGGCTCCGGTTCTAGATTGCCAAGGTACGAAGTGTGAGAATGGTACTCGCACCGGCGATCAGCATGACACTACCGACACCACCTCAGATCGCGAGACGCAGACGCGAGAAGATCCCGCACATTGAGCATACTGTGCTAGTAAACAGCAAGTGTCATCACTCCCGAGTACCAGACTGTTAGGAATAGCAGTTTTCCCGGGGAAACTGTCAGAAGCCGGTCGTAAGCCTGCAAGGTCGGTAATCATCGCCTTCCATCTGCCTGGGATGAGCACATATACCAACAGCGTCGTTCCCAGAGCTGCACCATCCAGTTTGTCACTAAGTGATTGATGTCCAAGCAGTCCTTGAAACCGCCAGGTTGAGGAAATAGATGATCAGAGCCTCTGATAGGCTGTCAGCTGTTGCTCAGAAGGGTAGGATGATGGCCTCTAGCAATGTAGGTCGGCCGACAGTAGCTACCAGCTTTCCAGCGGCATGGGTCCTCCTCGTCGTTTGGAGTTGACGCGCTCAGTGCATTTGATCCCGGTGCCACGCGTTCCTTTCCTGGTCACGTGACATTAACATTCTTGATTACGTAAGAGACCAAGGCGGCGGCTTGCATTGTTCTTCAACTTGCGAGAACACAGACAATCTACCTCCTACCCTACTATCCTCATTACTGTAATGTACGACGGACCTATCAGAGGGGGTGCACGAGGCGGCGCAGCAGAGTTCAAATGGTCCGAAGTCGTACAAGATAAAGACCGGGAGAACTACCTTGGACACTCGATCAATGCGCCCGCCGGCCGGTGGCAGAAGAACAAAGATATCCACTGGTATGCGCGGGATGTGGGGGGGACGGATGAAGAGAAACGTGAGGAGATTAAGAGGATTAAAGAGGCTGAAGAGGACGCTTTGGCTGTGGCTTTGTGAGTCATCCCTCTTGGAAGTGGGGTTAAATTAATCGGATGGCAGAGGGTTCAAGCCTGCTGTGCGTGTTCCACAGATTCAGACTGATTCCCCGCCACCTGCGTTCCCGAATGAAGACGACGCGGAGAGAACGCGGGTGAAGGAGGAGAAACGAAAGAGGAAGGAGGAGAAGCGTGCACGTAAGGAGGAGCGGAGAGCGAGGAAAGAAGAAAAGCGTCGAGAGAGGAGGTGCCCTTCTCCTAGAAGGTATTCGGAGGACGAAGATAGGTCACCATCCCCCAGGCGGAGGAGGGATGAGCGCTCTCGTTCACCCCTACCGAGAGAGCGTGCTCGCTCCCCTCCTAGGCGGAGAGATCGCAGCCCCTCGGAAGACCACGACCGCAACCGCGACATACCCGCCAGACGCCCCTCGTACGGGGACTCGGAGCGCAGAGGTGATGATCGCAGAAGAGGGTACGACGAGGATGAGATGCGGAAGGAGAGAGAACGGGATAGACGGCGATGGGACGCTAACGCGGAGAGGGACAGACCGGGGAGACGAGAGGGCGAGCGCTGGGAACGTGGTGCTGCTTGATGAGAGATGCTGTGCACTGCGCTTTGTGAAGAATTTGGCCAGTGATAGTGGATGCGCGCATGTTGATACTACTGCTTGCTCTGTGTAATTGTTCTGTAATCATGATATTTCGCTGTCATCATCATCTGCTGATATGCTATATTAACGGGCGCCATCCCATCTTCCCGATAAAATGATCAAAGCATGTGGTTGCTCATCATCAACTTGCATTAGTTGATTTATCAGGCGTTAGGTTGTTCACCCGAGATGGAGGCTAGATATATGCGCGCAAGTGCCAAATAGGTCGTCTGATGCACTTGCTGTATCCCTCTCAAAGCCACTCTTACTAGGCAATCGACCTCTTCTAAGTAGAGGGATCCGCCCTGGCACACAGAAACACAACCATCCAGATCCGGATTCAGCGTCATGAAATCAATACAACAACCCAGCCAAACGTTACACCTAAACCTATCGAACCGAACCAAACCGAACCGCGGTCGTACAAAAAAAAAGCGTAAAAACCCTGTTGATTCGTAATGTCGTATCCGCCCCAGCGCCGTCTTGAGACACCTTTCCAGGCAAAGGCAGGGCACCGGGTTGCAGCGGAGGTTGGCGTCGTTCTTCGTTCGCGGACCCCGGCAATGGAGGGGCGAGGTCTGGTTAGCTGCGGTATGGCCCGTTGGAGCCGTTTTGTCCTTGAGGGAGCGGCTGTTGAGGTTGTTGGACATCGACGGCTTGCCAGAGACCGTATGTCTTGCCTGGTGTTGTCTGCCAGAGACGGATGGTGCCGTCCTCTGTGAATGCATCAGAAGAGGTTCAGGATGCGCAAGGTGTAAAGTTAAGGGTCGACTCACCACTCCCAGTAGCATACATCTCCCCATCTGGAGAGTATTCAACTGTATGCACAGGCCCATGATGCCCCTTATACACCTCCTTCTCCTCCCCCGTATTGAAGTCGAACACCCTTACCCACGGGTCTGCCAGGCTTCCCACCACATACCGGTCCGGTACTAGTGGGTGCAAGCTGGCACTACTCGGCGTGAAGGGGAAGCTGTGGATCGGGTACGGGGGAGGTGCTGCGCTGCCCGGAGAAGAGGCGGGAATGAAGCTGACCATCTTGCCCGATGTGACTACCAGCGTATGATGCGGGGCGCTCAGTTCCATGGAGGTGATAGGTGCGTCAAGCCGGAGGGAAGACGTAGGGCCGAGTGTGCGCAGGTCCCACCAGCGGAGCACACCGTCCTCCCCCGCACTGACGCCCTCGCTCTCCCCAACCCAGACAACACTTCTGACGGTCCCATCATGACAGTCCTCCTTCGCCCCGCCAGGGGAAGAAGGCGAGCGACGCATGACGGCTCCATGCCCGCCAGAAGTGGAGGCGAGCTCGATATCGAACAACCTGACTTTTTTGTCTTGCGAACCGGAGAGGAGGTGGGTTCCACGAGGGGAGAAGGCGACAGAGCGCACTATATGCGGGTGAGGGAGGGTAAGGAGTGCTTCGCCAGTGTAGGTGTCCCATAGTTTTCTGTAAGCGCATTAGCATATACCTCGGTCACAGTGAGAGAGACGCACGCCGTAAAGTCCGCGCTGCCCGAGACGGCCCTGCTGCCCGTCGCGTCCAGCCGAGTACACCAGACTGCGCCCTTGTGCCCTATAAACGTGCCGAGCCAATCGCCCTTCCAGTCGCGGAGCATGGGGTTGCCGTCCTTGCAGGATGAGACGAGGAGGTAGGAACCGTCTGCCTCGACCTGTGGGGAGAAGGAGAGGTGGACTACTGGCCTCGTATGACCAGAACAGGTGAGTGGGACGTTCCGCTGTGCAGCCATGGTATGGTAGTGAGGAGGGGAAGGTGTATGCTGGATGGGGTAATACAGGTGTATGTTAGATAATCTTGAAGGTCGTCAGTGAGATGAGGACAAGAAGTCGTTAAGGTCCGGAGGTGGTCGTCGGGAAGAGGAAGGGGAACGGCGTGTGACGGGGAAGGCTGACAGAGACGGTGAGGAGGGGACGGTGCTGACAGGGGAGAGGGGGAGAAGGCGGGATGATTGTGCTAGAGAAAGAATCGCAGCCGTTCGCAACGAGGCGATTGCTTCTCTCACACGGGAGCTATCTCCCATAGCCACGCACAGGGAAGGTGATTGCCCAATTGAAGGGTAACATATTTATGGTCACCGCATTTCCTTATTTCTCCTCTCAACCCAAATTCTTATTCATTCTCAACAGATATATATCTACTCTATTAATTCACGCCCAGGGATCGAATACTACCTTGCCCCACACACGACTGTCAAACTTCTCGTACCCCTCCACCGCTTCACTCATAGGGATCACCCGCTCCACCAGCGCTTCCTCACCCCCAACACCAGCGAGCACGTCCCGTCGGCGTACCAGCAGGTCCACAGCGAGCGGGAACATCGCCCGCACAGGGCATCGGCCGAAGGAGGCAGAGACGTTCTTCGTATACAGGGTATCGCCGTTTAGCGGGAACTGGGGGGAGGTGTGCACTCCTACGCTGGAGATGACACCAAACGGACGGAGCAGGTCGTATGCCAGCACCAATGCACTGTCGTTCCCCACAATCTAGAAAACATGAGCATACGCAGTCACAGGGCAACATTGTACTCACTTCAAGCACAGCATCGCACCCCTTTACAGTCTCCTTTGTTACCTTCTCCTTTGCTTCCTCAATATCAAGCACCTCGACATGTGCCGCCTCCTCCGGCTTCATCTTCTTTAGGATGGCGAGTGCCTTCGCCCTACGCGCGGGGACAGGATCCACCGCATAGACCTTGTAAGTCTGTACATTGGCCTGGGAGAGGATATCGAGCAGGGCTACGAGGCCGCAGATCCCCACTGGGCCAAGACCGACGATCGCGACTCCCAATTTCTGGTCTTCCTTGATCACCCTCGTGCCTTCCTCCTGTACGCGAGGGACAATCGCGCCCATCACGCCCGGGTAGCTCTCCCCCCTGATAATAGGAGCGACGTTCGGGTGCCCCAGAGCCTGTAGAGCAGCAAAGTATCCCGTCGGGAGGATATCACCGCACAGCATGAAACTCTCTTCTGGCATGTCGGCTGGCAGGGACGGTGGGAGGAGGAAGAGCGTGCCCCCGGCTTTGGGGATACGCGCATACTGCGCTTGCGCGCCTGGGAGGTAGGGCGAGCCGAATAGCAGGGAATGGACGCAGCGGGAGGGGAATCCGATGCGGCAGAAACTGTTCTCGCTTAGCTCGCAGTTCTCAGCGCATCTCGTAAATGGGAAAACGTACTGGCACTCCTCGCACGAACACGTGAATGGTGAGACGACCTTATCCCCCACCTTGAGCTTCCCGTAGAGTGCTGGCCTGCCCTCGACTTCCTGTCCAAAGGCAGAACCGAGAGCGACGACTTCGCCTATGAGCTCGTGCCCGCAGATGTATGGCTCTGTGAAGGGCTCAAGACCACGGTACGCGTGGAGGTCTGATCCGCATAAGCCGGCTTTCTGTGTCTCGTCTTGTTATTTTAATAAATGAAGTCAGGCATGGAGAACGTACGAGCACTTTAACAATTGCGTCGTCGGGATGCTCGATCCTGTCCAACACCGTATGAATACTGACTAGTTTAGTGAGCAAAGAATTAGAGGGCGTACGTGGGTGTTGGAAGCTGCTCCACCCTGATATCCGCCAGCTTTCCAGGATGGATACGCACAACAGTGTTGGTCTGCGGGAGTGCCATTCCTTTACTCCAAGATACAGTTACAGTCTACAAGCAGATACAGACAAAATGGTCGTTCGCAAGAGGGCTACCCCATACCCCAGTCTGGTACGAATTAATATCTCCTCAGCAGAAGGTCAAGAGCCGAGCTCATCCGACGGGGCTCGGACGCGGGGATGCGGGAGTGGACCCTAAACGTGCCGGTTGTCCGTTGTCGGATTAGGCTCGGCCCGGGTGGGGGTAAGGGCCGATCGTGATCGGAGATTGATCGGGTTGATCGGTGCGATGTGCGGGTTCCTGCGGGGCCGCTGAGTCTCTTTGACGGAGATTTCTGCTTTTGGTAATTTTCTCGGCAATCTCCTTCTGGTAGCTGCTTTTGGTAATCCGTTCTTGAGGTGTTTTCCCTCTTCGAAAGTGGTTATTTACTCTCAATATCTTTGTTCGGCGTTGAACTCGGTCAACGAACAGCTTCTTCCAGCCAACATACTCGACATGCAGCTGGAATGGCATGCACACGCACTGGCACGCCCCGAACCAGCACTCTCTCAACTCCGAACTAGAGCACAGGATTCCCAGCACCATGCACCCATTCCTCCCATCCCCCTGCAAACAAGCAGTCAATCCTTCCAAGATGTACAGTAGGCACGTCCCTCTCTCCATTCTGTGGATATTTACGTATCCCGCCCTCCGTTCTCGGGCCCTATGGAGGGGAAAGCGAACAACTTTGGCTTGGCGTTGCCTGCAGAAAGACATAAATTGGCCGGCGTGGTGAACTGCAGCAGCGCAAGCAAGTAGGCAGGATGTATCTCCTCCTCTTCTTCCCTTTACTGGTCCTCCCGGCCCTCAGCGTCTTACACGAAGAACGCCGTTCAATACCTTCCTCTTATGCTCGCTCTCTCGACCCTCCCGCGCCAGACACACCTCTTCCCAGCCCACTCCGCTTCTTCCTCCAGCAATCCAACGTTCATCTCGGCCCCTCAGCGCTGCTAAACGTCTCCTCCCCTTCCTCCCCTTTCTTCCGGAAGCATTGGACGAAAAAGCAAGTCGACGCATTTTTCGCTCCTGAGCCCAAGCGTGCAGAGGCCGTTGAGCGTTGGCTTGCTTCCCAAGGCATCCCGCAGGGGAAGATCAGGCGCTCTCGTTCTGGAGGGTCGGTGGACGTGCACGGACTTTCCGTTTCGGAAGCACAGAGCTTGCTTAATACTTCCTACTCGGTTTACACCCACCAGGAGCGCGGGACGACGCATTTGGGATGTACGGAATACCACCTACCTGAGGAGGTGGCAGAGCACGTCGACTTTGTCTACCCTACGCTGCAGTTCGATGGACATGCACACAAGCAAGGCGTCACTATTCCCCTCTCCGCTCGGGAATCGGCGATGCGCATCTCAGGTCAGGAGCCGAAGGAGAAGAAGAGAGGTAAGGTGGGGCTGGGAGTGCCCGGAAGTGGAAGCTTGCCGAAGCAAGGAGAGCAGTTATCCACCGACCAGCTCAACGGCGGGATTAGCGTTTGTGGGGAGTTCATCGTGCCTGAGTGTCTAGTATGTTTGTCATTCCGTTTCTTGTTCTATACTCATCTGCATAACCATACAGCAAGAGCTATACAACTACCCGGCGCCAAATCTCTCCGCTCCCTCCTACCCATCGGAGCATCTCGGAATAGTAGAATACACACCGCAGTCCTATCTCCCTAATGATCTCGAGATGTTCTTCGGCTACTACCTCTCTCCTGGAGTGGGCGAGCGCCCAACGCTCTACTCTATCGATGGTGGATACCCACAAGACGAATATCTGGGGTTCGAGTATCAGGGAGAGAGCAGCCTGGATTTAGAGTATGCGATGGCCCTTTCCTGGCCGGAGATCCCAATGCTCTACCAGGTGGGTGACTCCTTCATCCCGGAGTTGGAATGACGCTGAAGGTCGTGGGTGTTAGGTCGGGGACCTGTCTGGTTCTGCGAGTTTTGGCAACTTCTTGAATGCGCTGGATGGAAGCTATTGTGGAGAGAACGATCCTAGTGTGGACGAGACCTTCCCTAACTCTTGTATGATTCTACATCTTTCATTTGCCATCGTGTACTTCGATGATGCTGATGGATGACCAGACTGGCCCTACCCAGAAGACTGCGGAACGGTCCCCCAAGCCACTGTGATCTCCACATCCTACAACTACAACGAGGTATGCTTCATCTCCCTCCTCTTCCCTCCAGCAGAAGCTAATAGAGCTAGTTCGACCTCCCCGTCAGCTACATGGAGAGACAGTGTCATGAGTACCTGAAGCTCGGCTTGGAGGGGATTACCGTGGTGTTCAGCTCTGGAGACTATGGTGTAGGGGGGAATATGGGTATGTGTATGGACGATACCACTGGTGCGTGTCTTCTCTGCCCATTAACTTCTTTGGACCTCGCACCGATACGATCTCCAGGGAATATTGACTTCAACGGGAGCATGTTCACGCCTTCGTTCCCCTCCACCTGTCCCTGGGTGCTCTCTGTCGGCGCTACGCAAATCCCCTACGGGACGACCACCCCGTTCACAACACCGGAAGTCGCGTGCGAAGACGTGATCGTCTCAGGCGGAGGGTTCAGCAATGTCTTCTCCCGCCCTGGATACCAGGATGACCAGGTCGCGGGGTGGTCGGACAACTACGGACCTGTGGGCTTGGGGTATGACTATAACACGGACTCCATGCGCGGATACCCGGATATAAGCGCTAATGGAGCAGGTTATGTCGTTGCAGCTGATGGAGAGTTCCTACTGTTGTACGGAACGAGTGCGAGTGCGCCAGTGATAGCATCCATGCTCGCGAAGATCAACTCCGAGCTCGCGAGTCAGGGGAACGCGCCGTACGTTCTTCCAGTCCGCGGGGTTTCCCGCTGATTATATCCACAAACAGTATCGGATTTATCAATTCGGTCATATATGCCAACCCCGACCGCGTCCACGATATCATCTCGGGCAGCAACCCAGGTTGCGGCACAAAGGGGTTCAGTACTACTCCTGGATGGGATCCCGTCACTGGTAGGCAAAATCCTTCCCAAGCGGTTCTCCGTCCGGCACGGTGACGGCTCATGCTGACGGTGTCTCAGGTATGGGGACTCTCAACTTTGAGAAGCTGCTGGAGTTCTATATGGCACTTGGGTGAGGAGTGAACGAGGTGTCAGTTTGTTCAGTGAACCTAGCCGAGACCGAACATCATTCACGTTCAATGTCGATTCTCATTCACGACAATGACTTTTCTCATTTGTATCCTCTCGTTTTGGACTATCGTGGTAGCCGTAATTATTTATGTATGTTCCACCACCGTTGTCGAAGAAAGCCCCCAACACAGTCGTTTTGTGTACGTAAAGTTTCAGTTCCGGCTCCGTGCCAGCTAATTAGCGCCCCAGATCAACCTCCTCCATAGTACTGCTGTAAGGACCTCCTCTTCTGCACATCCCCGCTTCCTCTCAACATTCAATCGTCTAAGTGCACGTTTGTTTTCATCCAGTCTGACAATGATGTGTAACAATCTTATTGCTAGGAGCTTGAATGACGACATGATTCATGCGCCCCGGTGCCTGTCCCATCCGACACGCGTTCATGAAACGCCAAGAGAAGAGGGATAATATCAATGGTTCCTCATCTATTCACTGCCCCGGCTATCTCCATGCTTGACTTGCTTCCTATGTGCAGCACTCGTGTGTTCTGCTGCAAGAATGTGCAATATTCCACTTGCGTTTGCGCGCCCACCCCGCTGCGATGGCCTCTCGGCTCACATTCCTCTCGACGAGACATAGCAACCGCCGTCTACATCCAGTCCAGGTGAAACCATGTCGACTGAATGACCACTAGTTCTGTCCGAACTCCGGCCGTACACCCCATCCGCTGCCGACGCATGGACATTCCGCAGATCCCGATCCCACCAAAGGTATTCGCGCGGCGTTTGCGGCCCTTCCACCAACGTCTTTCTCGGGGCAAGTGCACACATTGATGGTCCGCCCTCCTGAACGGGCGGAGGTCAAGCAAGGCATCTTCGGCACCCCTCGTCTCCACCTTTAATTTGCTAATGCGGGTTACATCTGTATATCTCCCGACTATCTCGCACCCGAGCACCCGTATCCCGCCGCGCATGACGACGCCTATGTATGGGCTACTGGCTCATCTCCGTAGGAGGCGGACAATCCACCCTCGGTCTCGATCTCAATAAGATCATCCTATTGGGACGAGCACAGGGAGCGCCCTCGCGAGTTATTTGACCTTCCGACTGACTGGCGAGAAAGCCGACATCATGCCGCGACCAGTGATTCTCGATTCGCCACACGTAGACAGTCGCAAAGGCTCGTTTCCGTCCATGGCTGACGACTGGAAACCGGCCAAAGAAGGCTACATGTGGTGGGCGACCGAAGGCTGTCACAACATCAACCGGTACCTTTTTGGAGAAGACTCGCCTGCGGCCAAAGATGAGGGCGCGCCGGAAGGGGCGTTCGTCAACGAGTTCCCCTTGTCGAAGTATCACGAACTGGCAGAACGGTTGCCTCCTTTCTACCTCCTCGTTTGCGAACTCGACTGTATCCGAGACTCCGCCCTTGAGTTTGCGAGCAAGCTGTTCACGGCCGGTGTGAGGACCGATCTGATTGTTAAAGCCGGAACTCCTCACTTTTATTCCGGCTTCTTCATGAACACACCCGTGTCGCACGAGAGACGAAGGAGGGATATCTCGAGTGCATCAGACGGAGCCTGTACGACTATTGAGCGGATTTCCAGATAGAGCGAAACCGCAATGAATGAGATCTAAATCTGTGATGTCAAGGGATCGGGCCTGATTCAAATGCCAAACTCCAAGGGGCGGAACGTGCTTTTCGGTAATCCTTAAGAACAGAAGTTTCGAATTGTCGGCTTCTCCGAACCCTGAAGAATATCATTATTTAATTTGTTTGCGCCCGGTGCCGATAGCCGCAGGAGTTCATATAATGCTTCTGCGAGGTTTGAGGACATGGTTTGGTGCGTGTCCCGATCAGTGACCTCATGGACCAGGTTGCGTTCGTGAACGCAGCTCGAGCTGGGAGGTTTAGTACAGTGAGTCTAATTTCTGTCGTTAAAATTCCGAGACGCTCATCATGAATACCAGTATGACACCGGTAAGTCTCTGGTTGCTTTGCTAGAAAATACTGACAGTTACTCAGTCGTGGGCATGACTCTCGTAGTAAGACCTATTCCCCATCACGCGGATTTCAATGTTCACTTCGTGCAGGCATTCGACTACATCCTCAACATTAACAAGGAGCGAAAGTTCATTTGGGGCAAAGGATGGGGCCTTGGCAAAATTCTGTACTTCATCGTCCGCTACATGCCCTTCCTCGACTTTCCCATCTGGCCGTTCGGTGCGGCTTTCCTCTTTCCCCACCGCATAGGAGCTAACATGCGCAAAGCGGATTCCTTCGTCGCCGGGGGGAATCTTCCGATGGACTGTAACGTCGCGACATACTTTGTGGTTATCACGCTGAGCATCGCAACGTGCGTCTCGGATGTTGTGTATGGGCTGAGGACGTGGGCATTGTGGGAGAGAGGTCGTTGGATCGGGTTGTTCCTCATCGTCGCAGGCGTAGCCTTCCACGGAACGGCAATCGCGCTGCTCGCCACGTCTCCCACGCGTACACCAGGTATGCCCGTACATCGTCTCAGGAGATCTCTGGCTGAGAAGAGGAGTACAACGGATCCCTCGGTTGGACGGATGTTTCACCCCGCCTGGAGATTATGCACAGACATCGGCCGCGATGTGGAAGGCGTTTCTCCTGACGACGAGTTATCAGCTCGGTGAGTGTGGTGTGAGTTCTAGAGGGCTGGGATGCTGATCGAGGGGTGCAAGTTTTATTCATCGCAACTGTGATCAAGGGCGTGCAACACTGTAGGCTTGCAACTTGCTTGATTATGAGATCCTTAATTCGGTACAGTCACCCAAAGTAAGATCCAGGTGCTGGAAGGAGTGTTATACCGGGATGGTGAGTCTTCTCCTTCAATGAAAGTTCGCGACTGATGCAGAGAGTAGCGTTCTTCGCGTTCCTGATTCAGATAGGTTGGTGCCTCCGCGTTCGGGTGACCTTTGCTGACTGAGCGAGGAAGGCGTCGAATTTGTCAATGTCGCACTAGTGATCAGCACCGTACGTCCTCCCCTGCCCTCCCCTGGACCAGAGCCTAATTTTCCCATTGCAGCAAAGCGTCAACTACTCCCTCAATGGCACATATCGCGCTCTAGTCTCCGTCCTCTCAGCGCGGATGATCCTCGATCTCCGCGAGGCGGCCACGACGCTCGACCCGTGGGAGACGACCATTCCTGCCGCAGCGCATCGGCGGGAGGTGTTCGCTTTACATGTAGGTCTCTCGCGTCACATATACAAGTGTTTGGGAGCTGATGACGTGCGTAGAATCGGGAGACGATCAGGGAACCGAGTAATGCTTTCACCTCGAGCGATGGGTGGGGATGATAGAAGATGGAGCTGGGAAGTCGAGGGGCTTTGATCCGGAACTTATGCCTTGAGACGGACAAACTCGCAAGTTAAGTCCTCGTTATTGTGGGGGTTGTAGGGTATTGGGGCTGGGCTCGAAATGGACTCCGAGCTGCCAAGGTGGAATATGTATCACACATCTCTGGAAGAATAGAATGGGACAGGTCAAGTCTGATCATACAGGGGCAAGAGTAGGAATGAGCAGTCCTGGACTAAGATTCGAATAGCATATGAACAATACCCACTTGTAATAGAGGAGATCAATGATGTACCATTAACAAGCTCAACTCTCGATGCAGCAAGGAACTCCTGGTTCAGAGGCACGACTCAGACACATGATCCTCGGCCTCTGTGCTTGGATCAGCCCTTGCTGGTCAGCAAATCTATTGATAGAACTGCAACAGCCGAAGTCAATCAAAGGTCCTATCTCGGGTGGGGGCCGTAGCGATAAATGGATGAAAGCTGATCAGGAAATCCCCTTGACGACAGGCTGAAGACTCGGAGTACTAGTCCTCACTGGCGTGTGCAGAAGGTGTGCAAAAGGGATTTGCCAACATACTGTCAGAATTTCTTACAGTACCAATATTGAATATATATACGCAGTGTCAGCAAGGCGAGTCTCTGCGACCTGATAGGAGAACACGCTGGGTAGGAGTCTTCTCTGCAAGTTCTTAGACCTGTGGACCCTCTTTCTGACGACGAGGCGTACTCTGCGCTGTCTCTGCCAGCTCGACGTGCACGTTCGGGGCATCAACAGAGGTGCGCTGCTATATCTCTTCGACTCGTCTCTCTGATGTTGGATCACGAGACAAAGAACTCTCGTGAGGAAGATGACACGAGGTGAAGCATTGTTAGTCCAGAACGGGATGTCATATCTTCGCTGACACACTCACCAGGCATCGGAATGACAACAATCCCGTTCTCCACGCTTATCCCTTTGGAATTCTTAGCATTTTAGGGTCAGCGACATCTACTACGAGACGTGCCGCACGGAGTGCAGATGACTGAGACAACGATGGTGTCAGGACGAAGACGAGTCGAGATAACGACCAACTCTATGAGGCGATGCAAGTTACTAGTTTCAAACTCTCTTGCAGCGCGGATATGCCGGAAATCTCGATCAAGACGTCAGTAGTACATAAACTGGAGTTTGCCAGAGCAAGATCGCGACCCAATTGAGTCAAACTCATCACGATGGATCAAGAGGCGATTGACCTGACAATCCAAGCAGCACAATTCTCTGGAGTGAGTCTCTAAGCTATCATTATCTTGATTTGAACTGAATGATTGTGGGCTTATTTATCAGTATGATATGGGTCACTACGGATTCCTCATGGAAATTCCGGATGAAGGTTGATCTGTGATTCGCTGTAGCTGCAGCAATGCCCCTCTTCGTGCGTCGTTATCATCAAACTTTTGTCCAGACCTCAGGCTGAGCCCGTAGCTGTATGGTTACTTGTTGATGCTCCCAAAGGAGCGAAAATACATCTGGAATGCAAGGTCATTTATCTGATAATCCGCTATCTGCCTTTCGTTGACCTTTCGTTGTGGATCATTGGTATTGCGCCTGCAAATGACAATTTTAATCATGTCGTCGACTAACTATAAAAGCAGACGAGGCCATCACAGGCGTGAATCTGTCGCTCAATTGCGCAACGTCAGCTTATCTTGAAGTGATTCCGATAGCAATAGCGATGCTGCTCACCGACGTCGTATTTGGCTTACGCACATGGGCTGTGTGGGATCGATCGCGTTCGGTAGGCTATTTGTTCAGCATGGCTTATGTGCTGTTCAATGGCGCTATGATTGCGATCATTTCCACAGATCTTTCTGATTTGTCCTGTGAGACGATCTAGGCCTCTTGGATTGTAACTTGCACTGACATATCCCTTCCTTTAGCGATGTATGTCCCAGGGTAGCCGGGTTGTGTTGTTCCTCCATCACGGTTGAGTACCCTGTGGATTGCCTACTTGCTCACCACTGGCTTTCAGATCCGTGAGTTTTCAAAACTCTCCGGTCATATTAGTCTTATGCGACGGTGTAGTTCTTCTCGTTCTCACAATTGTGAAGGGAGTGCATTTGTGTAAGATCCTTCTGTAGAATCTGCAGGAATGACTTAATGAATGATAGGGAGACGAAGCGCACAAGGACTGATGATGATTCTCTTTCGAGATGGTACCTGGTGCATTTAGATGTCTCCGTCCTGAGAACTGACCATCCGTTGTTTAGTCTTTCTGGCATTTCTTGGTCCAATTGTGTGAGTGGACGTAGCTAAATGCCGCGAGTCGACCACATCTGACTTCACTCAGGCTTAGGGCTTGTGACAGTAATCATGCTCATCACCCTGGTTTTGTAACCCGTTGTCGTCGTCTGACTGACATCTGACCACCGACCGCAGGGTGACGCTAGCTTCTCGTTACACAAGGTCTATCGCTCCCTCCTTTCCATTCTTCCGTCGCGGATAATCCTCAATCTTCGAGAAGCGGCGAACTCGGGCACACTTGACACGTGGGATGTGACACAGGTGGTCGAGAGCGCTCGCGCAGTGCAGTAGAGCCAGTTGTGATGCAGTTGCAACACGTGACCGTCTCATGATGGTCTCACAGAAAGGAAAGGGTCTCATGACGTATGCGACTGTGGGGAATTCGTCCAATGTGAAGTATATGCGCGGAACTGACAATATACGGTCAATTGTCTCAACTCATCGATCTCGATTCTTCCGTCGATCCTCGTCCACAGAGAAGCAATCCTCGTCTTATAAGAACGCCTCTCCCCTTCCCTACCCATCCATATCTTTCCTCCTCTCTACCATGCCCCCAAAACGCGTCCTCATCGTCGGCGCAGGCGCAGCAGGCATGTCCACAGCCCACCACCTCTCCCTCTCCTCCAAGTCCTTCCATATAACACTAGTCGACTCCGCCTCCTACTGCGGCGGGCAAGCCTTCTCCATCCCCAGCGATAAAGCCCGACACGGCGCTGACTGGCTGAATCAAGGCGTACAAGGCGGGTCGCACATCTTCCGCCATACTCTGAGGCTGTTTGAACGGTACGGCATGCCTGCTACGCCCGTGAACCTCCAGGTCAGCTTTGGCAAAGGAGACACTTTCTGGTCCAACGTATTCCCTACCCGGCTAGTAGAACGACACGCACGCGAGATCAGGAGGTTCAAGTGCCTGCTGACCCTGGTCCGATGGACAGAACTTTTCTGGGCACTCGTCCCGTGCGCGTTGTTCCTCAAGCTCTTCCTCTTCTCGCGAGAGTTTGTAGACTGTATGATCCTCCCCTCCCTGGCTCTTTTCCTTGGGACGGGCAACGCTACCCCCTCGGTACCGACGATCATCCTCGAACGCCTCTTCACGAGTCCCACGTTCGGGATGTGGTACCCCGCTGATGTCAAGTCTCTCATAAGCAACCTCCCGCCTATGGTCGTCTTCCCCAAGTTTGCAGACTTTTACGGAGCGTGGGAGGCAGATCTCCGGTCAAGGGGCGTGGATATCAGGTTGAACACGGAGGTGACGCGCATTGTCAGCCGATCGAACGAAGGAGTGCGGGTCGCGCTCAAGGCCCGTACTCCGGTCGCAGACAAGCATAACCCTGCCGGAGGCGACCCCGATGCTCCGGAGATCCAAGAAGAGTTCGACGAGCTCGTTCTCTGCACTCTGGCGGACACTAGCAAGTCCCTTCTTGGCAAGACGGCGCGCTGGATCGAGCGACGCGTCCTCGGCGCTGCCAAATTCAGCGACGACATCACCGTCACGCACTGGGATTCCGCATACATGGAGCGACATTATACGAACCGATTCGATCCCGAGCAGGCCGTGGACGCCCTCTCGGGTACGGACCAGAGCGAGCGTGTAGCGTTCGGGAAGACCCAGTTCAAACCTGCGTATTATATCAAGGAGTACAAGGATAGGCGCAAGCTCGAGATGTGCTTCGACTGCAGTAACTACCAGGCGCAGTTCTCGGGGCAGGAGATCCCGTTCGACAGACATGTCTTCCAGACGATATTCTTGAACAAGAAAGACGAGCAGTCGTGGGACAGAAGCGAGATCGACAAGAGCAAGATCATCCGGGAGGACTGGTGGCATCAGCGTGTGTCCTTCCCTCTTCCCCTTCCCTTCCAAGGCTGACAAGCGTAGTATGCCATAGCTGGACACACTACCTGCTTGTCGTTCCTCTCCTCTTCCTCTTGCAAGGACATAAGCACACATGGTACGCCGGCTCCTGGACCCTCCTGAACGCACATGAGGTCGCCGTCCTCTCCGGGTTGGCAGTTGCCTACCGGCTCGGAGCGGGATATCCGGAAGAGTACGAAGAGGACAATTTGGGGTTGGCGTCGTTTAGAGCATATTTGGCGCTTGGGCACTGGGTTTGGTACAAGCCTAAGAGGGGAAAGAACAAGCACGAGCTCCGGAGACCGCGGGATGAGGCGTAGAGGCGCAGAAGAGGGCGGAGCCGAGCGCCACAGAACAGACAGCCACGCGATACCTGTTGATATGCGTTTGATATGCGTCGATTTCGTCTGATCCTGGAATATTCGATAGAGTGTGGTACTAATATCAGGTACCGGTGCGGTGGGGTGAGACGTATGCCGACCGAGATGAGGCCGAGGTCGGCATATCCCTCCGTCGCAATGACAGAAAGTGCCTGGGAGTCAGCGGCCCTTTGTACACCTCCATGTTGTCCAACTAGCGCGTGGCGCTAACATGCTAATGTTGGGAATATAATAGTTCTCGGAGTGTGCCGGAACACCCGCCCAAAAATGGGTCCACAGTAAGGATCCTCGCGCGTTGGTCTCCCCTTCTTGCAGTACACAGCTCAACCCACCGTCTGACCATGCCGGACACATGTGGACAATAGAGTTCAGGGTTGTAGGCTTCTAGTTCAATTAAGGTTTCGGAGGTGTCAGGGTATTCAAGGCAAGGTGATTTCCCGACTCCTTGTAATATGGAACACATCGAGTTCTAGTGTTGCGCGGTTCTCCTAGTTTGTCTCAGCAGTACTATCTTGCTGGGTTCTTACTTCCCCCAAAGAGAGAGGAAGAATACCGCCGATACGAGTGTAGGAAGAACAGCTTCCGGGACTACCAACGTCATCGTAAGTTCACCAGATCACTGGAATTGAAAGCAGAGGCGTCATCGGACCCTGAGCACGCACTCTTCTTTCTTCGTCCACTGCTGGGTTGAGACTGTGCCTTTCTGGGATGGGCTGCTTGGGTCTGGCGATCTGCGGAGAGGGAGGGGAGGATCGATCGACCTTCACAGGGAGGGAGAGGGAGGAAAGGGCAGCTGCTAGAGGGTCACGCGCCCCTCGGCCCGCATCCCATCTCCTGCCCTCCCACCTCTCGAGCCGAATAAGTACAAAGCGGCACATGGCCCCCCTTGCTCGCTAGTTGAGGCTAGTCCTAATCCCTGTCCTTTGTCTCTCACGTACGGTGGACACGGACATGCACATGGGCTATTCTTAGCCTTTCCGCGCCTGCTTCCGGATAGACAAGCGGCCGTTTATGCACGTTTCTGGAATAATGGAAGAACGTCATCCGTTCGTCATCTGCTTGCGGAGGAGGATAGAGGAAAGGTATATAACCCTCCTTCCCCTCCATGGGTCCTGTCTCCTGCACCCTTCCCTTACTTCACACGCTCAACTCCTACCGAACTACCAATCTGCAAATATGTCAAACTTCTTCAACCAGATGAAAGACCAGGTCGAGGGTGCGATCAGCAATTACGCACAGAACCAGGGCGGTCAGGGAAACCAGAACCAGGGCCAGGGCCAGAACCAGGGTGGTCAAGGCGGGTTTGGAAGTTCGAATAACGATGACTACGGCAGCAACCAGTCTCAGGCTCAGTCTGGTCAGGGCGGGTTTGGCGGGAACCAAGGTAAGCTGCTCGTTCCTCTCTTCCCTCCCACGCGGATAGAGCGCTGATCGAGACACAAACAGGCGGCGACTCGGGCTTTGGAGGCAACCAAGGTTCTCAGGGTGGCCAAGGCGGGTTCGGGAGCTCGAACAACGACAATTACGGATCGTCCAACCAGGGTCAGGGTCAGGGCGGGTTTGGCGGCGACTCTGGATCTGGGAATCAGGGTGGGTTCGGTGGGGATTCTGGGTCTGGGAACCAGGGTGGGTATGGCGGGAACCAAGGTATGCGACGTGCGCATATATGCATGTATGCGTATAAGTCTGTGTGGACAGTTGCTGACCGGATCATAGGTGGGGATTCTGGATCTGGACAGGGCGGGTACGGTGGCTCTGGCGGCGAGGGGAAGCATCATCATGCGCACGGCGAGCACGGGCAAGGCGGGCAGGGTGGGCAGGGTGGGCAAGGCGGGCAAGGAGGGTTCGGCGGGAACCAGGGTACGCACGTCGCTCAAATGCGATCAGGTGCGCATATACTCACTATGTATGAGAAGGTGGCGACTCTGGCTTTGGAGGGAACCAGGGTGGCCAGGGTGGATTTGGCAGCGGGAACGATAGCTATGGGTCGTCGAACCAAGGCGGCCAGGGTGGGTTTGGCGGGAACCAGGGTGAGTCATCTGCCCCTTAAACGTAGGCAGAGGCTGATGCCCGGTAGGGGGCGATTCCAGCTATGGGGGAAACCAAGGCGGCCAGGGGCAGGGTGGGTTTGGGAGCAGCAACAACGATAACTTTGGAAGCAACCAGGGTGGACAGGGCGGGTTCGGAGGGAACCAGGGCGGCCAAGGCGGCTACGGCAGTTCGAACAACGACAACTTTGGAAGCTCGAACGACAGCTACGGCAGTGGCAACCAGGGCGGGCAGGGGGGGTACGGCGGGAACCAGAACTACTAGTTTGGTGGTTGGCCACGGCTGGTTCTGACAGGATATGTGAATCGTGAATGAGCTCTTGAATCTTGACTGTTGTAAGCATCCGCTAGTGTAAAAGAATAAAATCGAATCCATTGGGCGTGCTGAACGGTGAAGCTGTTCTTTGAAGAGGGGTGACATGCAATGCAGCGATGAACTGGGATAGAATGTGTACTATTGGATGCGGCGTAAATACAGTGCAGCGTTGAAGAATATCGTTAGCATACATACAGACCATTTGAAAAATATGGGTTCTTAGGCTTAGAAGTCACCGCTCAAGCCTGTAATATCTCCCGAATCCCCACTCCCCGTCCCACCCTCGCTCGTCCAATATCCAGATCTTCCAAAGCGACGCTCCCCCTCTCCACCCCACTCACCCCGCTCACCACGTCCCCGGTCGTACAGTCCCACCTGTCCAGCCCAGTCGCCGCTTCCCGAATATTGATTATGATCCGGGAAGGGAGGTTGGAAGTGAGAGCTCGGTAGGTCAGGTTGAGGGAGTAGTTGGGTTCGCCCTATACATGTAGTGGATTGGATGTGGGTAGGAAAGGCGGGGGAAGGGGGCTTACGGTCGCTCGGAGGAGGATGACATTGATGTACCCTATGGCTTTTGGTCTGTGTTAACAGCGGTGGGGGGGAGCGTTGAACGCACTTACCGAGCTGGGCGAAGAAGGACAAGAACGCTGTATACCCCCGGAGGTTAGCGTCGTCCTACATCGGGGTAGGGTACCTGCTTACCGTCTCTGTAGAGCACAGCGGTCAACCGTTCCGGATGTCGGGTTACTGGCCATACGACTCAGTCTCTCTTGCTACGTGCATGGAAATGAGCTCACGATGCTGGATACCCTTCCCAATCGTTGCTAGGAAGAGAACTGGGTTCCCCCGTCAGTCAGAGGGCGTCGGGCTTCGTCAAGACGCGTCTAACTCCGACTCACCCAGCTGGAAACTCGTCGTGAGCAAATACGCCTTCCACATATCATCATTCGTCGACGGAGGGGAGAAACACCCCTGCAGCCCAGGTATCCGGATGGACGCTTCTCCCGACTGCAACACCGCTAGCAAGAGGATACAGCTCAAGTTGAACCCGATCCCGGAGAGGACAAGAAATGCCCCGAAGAACTTGTTCCGGTTCCAGAGTGCCCATGTTCGGAGACCGTACGTGAAGTCTGCAAGGCAGGCAGCGATGATGAACGTCACGATCGTGTAGTATGTTGCGGTGTTACAGTCCAGTGGCAGGTTGGCGCCCATGAACGCATCCGCTGAGGCACCAGTTTCAGTTCACTGCTCTCAAGGCAGGAATACAAAACTGCTCACCGAAGGGCCATACTGGCATGTCGATGAAGGGCATGTAGCGGACGATGATGAACAGCACTTTGCCGGGCGTCCACCGGGAATGCCAGATGTGCTCGATCTCCTTCGGCAGCATGAGCAGGTAGTCATAGCCCTGGTCCGCATCAGCACCCCTTCATCGACCATGAATGCCAATAACATACGAAGAGTGTTATCCCAACAACTTATTCACAATAAGTACCGCCTTGGCTAATAATGAAAGATAAGCTTACGTGTATCACACTGGATCCGGAAAGTTGGTGAGTAGACAGCTCCGTATCAGCATGCAAGACGTACGCTGGCAAACCGTGCAGCCGCAGCGGTGAGTATGATATTCTGGTCCATCGTCTAGCTTGTGGAAGGACTGACCCTCCAGAGGAGAGAGAAGACGAGGAGGGAGGTGTATGTCCAGCGCTTGGTACTGCGCCCCCTGGCATCACCCCAACATCAGTGACATCGGGATATCAACCCCCTTGCGGAGTGATCTATATGCGAGCATTGCCCGTAACAGTATCATTGCCCGACATTCCTTTCACATGCGTCCACGCGCATGAGGAACAAAGAAGGGGTTGGCGTGAGAGCCGAAGCCGTCGGATGCGAGGAAAACCGGCGGCAAGGTGAGGCTACAACGTGCAGTACTAGTATGTCCCAGCAATCTGACAAGTGCAGTACAGTTGTTTATGACGGTGTTCGCGCGGATAGTCGATAATCCACAAACCCGTCGTCAGCTGCCATGCCTAGCTCTGGTTTGTACATTTCCAGGGCGATATCGTCGTTGTTCCGATTAAAAACCGTAAGGCAGTGCAGCCATCGAAATCAGAAGAATTGAAGCGTGGCAGAGAAGGTTGACGCTGTTGGAGAATTCTGATTTTAAGATGACGATCAATCTGAGCTCTGGCTAGCCGGCTAAAGAGTGCATGTAGCCGGCGGTAGTAGGCTCAAACTGGATAGTATATGTTCCTGGCGGATAGGGTTGGGCAGCAGAATTAAATGACTATCCAACGGGATTTGAACAGTATAACAAATCAGACGGCAAAGTCGCATATCACAGACAACATATAAGCAAGTCGTATTGCAGTGATACAAGTCATAAAGCCACGGACGAGCCAACATGTACAGTCTGAAATTGTGACGAATGGGAGAAGCCGGCCCTGAATGCACAGCCTCACTATACAGTTCTTAAAGCACTTTGCGGTTTCGTGTCAACCCTAACCTAACACTGAACCTGAGCCTTACCTCCTGGAAAACACTGCTTTTCTTATCACATAGCCTTTGCATGGCATGTTGCATATTGACGGAAGCCCGAACAGTGAGTTTAATCATCTATATCTTAGTTTCGAGACACTCACTGACCCGGTCTCCTGCCGGCGCTTATCGTAAATGAACAATATCATCGGACTTACAAAACACATTACTGAACCGAAACATACACAAGTCCTCACCTCAACCTATAACTACCTTTCTGATCCCACATATGTGGTGGAATCGAAAGCGGTACTGTTCACCTCTCGTGTTACATCCCACCCATCCAATGTGCCCTCACTGGCCGCTTCTCGAATATTGAGGATTATTCGCGATGGAAGCACAGAAGCAAGTACCCGGTAGACGTCATTGAGAGCGTAACTCGAGTCATTCTAAGGGAAGCGGGTGACTTCTCTATCAAGGCCAGAGAAGGGGGACCATACCAAAGTGACGAGCATGATTACTGCTGCAATGCCTACGCCTGTTATAAGTGAGCTTGGTCCGCAGACTGTAGTGTGGAAACGTGCACTCACTCCACTGGGCTAAGAATGCGAGAAATGCTGGTCGACGAATTGTGAGTTCCCGGAAGAAGGCGTCCAGATCTGCCACCTACCATCCCGAAAGAGGACTGTAGTGAGGTTTCCTGTTTGTCGCCTCCCTGAGACTCAATTAATCCAGTTGCCGGAAAATATGAAGCCTGGGTCTTACAGAAGTGCAATCCTCTCAGAAGAGTAAGAATGAGCAGCACTGGGCATGGATCAGCGACGTGTGCAGCTCGTAGTAATTCTAGACACACAGAGTTGAAAGGTCGTGTTAAGTAAGTAAGCAACCCAGAAACTGTTGGAGTGCAGCGGAGGAGTGAAGCAGCCACTCAGGCCTTGAATACGCACGGCTGGTGAGTTCAAATTGTGAGTGTTGTGGATGATATGTAGAGAATATAAAGCGCTCACACGTTAGGGCGGACTGATCGATCGAAACGATTACAACCGCTGCTCCATTGAACAAGATATAGGCGACTATGATCAGGCAGACCATCGGGAATCCTCGGCCCCACACGGCCCAAGAACGTAGGCCGTAAACAACATCAGCTATGGCAGCGGCAAGTAGCTCGGGAATCGTCAAGGCGAGTGTCGCTTTCGCGCAGTCCAGGGGCAGGTCGCCCATTATGCCCTCCTCTGTTACAAACTTGAGTCTGAACATCATGAAGGATGGACTGACGTGGGCTCACCGAACACACAAAGCGGTAGATACAAGAAAGGAAGATAGCGAACAAGCAGATACATCACCTTCCCCGGCGTCAACTTCGCGGCCCAAATATACCGCCGCTCCTTCTGGATCATGAGCAAGTAATCATAAGCCTCGATGGTCCTAGTCAGCCTCTTGTCCGGCCATCATGTAGTTGCGACAGCGTACGAAGAGCGTCATGGCGGCCGCTGTTTGTGGGCGGCGTTTGTCAGCAAATACCCCAGGCTCTGACAGCTGTGTTTATTCACCCATCTCATACTATAGAAAGGGTCAGAAATAAATCGATGACCCGCAAAACTTGCACTTACTCCTGCAAAGTGTGCTGCTGTTACAGTCAGTTCAAGGCTCTGGATCCAATATCTGAGGATCCATCTGTACAGAGTACGGCGCCTATCTGCTTTTGCCTCGCACAGTACTTTATGTACCAATAGATGTGCTCTGGTCCTGCCAGCAAACCAAGTAGTCACACTGCCCTTCGTTCGCCATCAGCCATGCATTGCGATGGGATTCTTGATGATTTCCACATTGTCCATCGTCTTCAGTTTCTGGCCGCACAGTAAATCCTTGGTTAGTATTGATGCTGATGCTGTGATCATCCGATCATGCGGCATGCGGGGTTCCCGGGCGGTTATGCTGTGTGTTACGTACACCATACGACAGCCGATTGATGTGTGCCACGTGTGCAATCTCAAAGCATTCAGTCCAGAACTATCAACCCCACATCCATACGTTCAGAATAGCAAGCCTCATCAAGAAGAACAGGGGAGCATCGCTGGTGTCTGAGTCTCTGAGCAACGGAGTAGCCGAGCATTTCTTGCAACACGAACAGCCTGTCTCACCTTGACTTCGGCTGGATTTCCCTGTTCACGAGCGGCGATACCCCAGTGGCCTCGAGAACTCTTTGGCCCGTTGTATTGGCAGTCAGGTTGGAATGCTTCTCAGCAGCCATCTGACAATCAGTCCGAGACGGTGGAACAATATTGAAAAAAGACTCGAATAATCAACCAACAGACGTCTCTCAATTCAGTCCCTCACCGTGTAGCTGGTCCGGGGGTTTGAAATCTCATCTGTAGATCCCCCATGCTCCTCAGTGCGAGCGCGGAGTGAAAACTGGCTTGACTGAATAGCAGTGCTTTCTGCATCCCGTGCTACATCCCAACTGTCCAAAATAAACCCATTGGCCGCATCTCGAATATTGAGGATTATCCGCAAAGGAAGAACGGAAAGGAGCGCTCAATAAAGGGCGTTCAAGGCAAAATTCGAGTCGTTCTGATTGGGGAGTAAGTTCATTGCTCAACAAGACAGATGCAAGGCTGCAATAAACCTTTTTGAGCATGATCATCGTCACAAATCCGATGGCTGAGCGATGTAAGCGCGACCCACACTGGTCAATGATCACTCACTCCACTGGACAAAGAACGCGAGGAAAGCTGGATGACCAAGTCTCAGTTCCATGTAACTTCGCGATTTCTTTATCTACATCACGTACCATCTCGAAAGAGAACCATCATGAGGTTTTGCGCTTGTCGTTTCCTCCCTGTGTGTCCGTGAGCTATGCTATTGACGACCTAACCAAAGACTCCTACAAAAGTACACTCCTCGGATAAGGGTAAGAAGGAACAGAACTAGACGGTCATTTAAGCGACGCCTAAGAGATCAAGGAGGGTACTGGCTTACAGAGTTGGTAACTGGTAGTAAGTAAGTAAGAGATCCACAAACTGTTGGACTTGGATGGAGGCGTGAAGCAGCCTGCAAGACCAGGGATACGTACGGCTGACCGATCCAAACTGTCGGTACAGCAGACCATCCGCGGGGAACTGAGCACTCACAGGTAAGACCAGACGGGGTGGCTGAGATGACCGTTACAGAGGCTCCATTGAACAAAATATAGCCGCCGATGATTATGCAGCCCATTACAGTTCCTCGGTTCCACAGCGCCCAAGTTCGTAAACCGAACACGATATCGGCTACACCCGCTGCAATGAATTCGGGAATCGTAGTAACGAGTGTTGCAGTCGCGCAGTCCATAGGTAGCTGCCCCATGAAGCCCTGATCTGATATCACGGCCGGTCAATCCTGGTAGGACAGAACGACAACCAACGAGCTCACCGAAGACCCAGAGGGGGAGGTCAAAGAATGGGAGATAGCGGACGAGCAAGTACATCACTTTCCCCGGTGTCCACTTTGCGCCCCAGACATACTGCTGTTCCTTGGGCAGCATGAGCAGGTAGTCGTATGCCTGGTTGTCGGGTCAGTCTTCCTCCAGTTCTGGGGATCTGGCATCGACCTCGCACAAATAGAGCCATTGCTGCCACTACACACTATACATCAGCAGACAGCGCAGATTTGGACGAGGGTGGGTACTGACCCATGTCATACTAGGCAAAGGTCACACGACCATTCAGCGCCAGCCGATCCAGTCTCATCAAGTACTCACACCAGCAAATCGTGCAGCCTGCACCGTGAGTTCCAAAGTCTCTTGATCCATTGTTCTCACGTCTAAACAGTGTTGCCCATCTTCCCTCCCCTATAACAGTCTGCATATATACCATTCATGTTGTTTGGCGTTTCGATGTTGCCAGCAGGAAGACGCCGCAAGAATTGGCCAGTCAAGCCGCACCGCCTTGTCAACCCGCAGATGGGCCGTTCTTTCTTCTGACAACCACTGTTATCCCAGTTCCCGACCTGGGAGAGGTCCGTAAGGCACTGATCATCAGAAAGTAGGATTGTCTGGATTCTAGCAGTTGAAGGAAGAAGACTCGTAAAGCACGGGACCGACATCACATCATTGCTGATATTGGCACATGCCACCCAGAGAGAATACGACCATCCGAGGGACAAGCGGCACATACGTTTTGGCGATACCTAATCATCCAAAAGAGATGATGTTGGCAAGTGGGCAAAAAAGGGGATCGGGTCGTGTAACATGTGTCAAGCCCATCAAAGCACATGATGTCCACGGATGTCGAAAAACTCACTTTGAGCACGTCCTCAGGTGTCCTCAAACCTGGCAGAAGCATTGTATGGACTCCTGCGGCCGTCCATATACATCAATCGGAACTGGTGCCTGGGCTGAAGAGGCAGTGCGCAGACAAGTTCAAAGGCAGGGATGATGATGATATCGTTCAAGGTTCGGAGAAGCGCACAATTCGAAACTTCGTTGATGATTACTGGGAAGCACGTTCCGCCCCGTGGAGTTTGGCGTTTGACTGAGGCCCGATCCTTTTATATAACAGATTGAGATGTTACCCATAGCCGCTTTGCTCTACCTGGAAATTCCGCTCAATAGTCGTACAGGGTTCGTCTGATGCACTCAAGATATCCCTCCTTCGTCTCTCTTGTCACACGGATATTCGGGAAGAACCCGGTATAAAAGTGCGGAGTTCCGGCTTTCACGATCAGATCGGTCCTCACGCCGGCCGTGAACAGCTTGCTCGCAAACTCAAGGGCGGAGTCTCGGATACAGTCGAGTTCGCAAACGAGGAGGTAGAAAGAGGCAGCCGTTCCGCCAGTTCGTGATATTTCGACAAGGGGTACTCGTTGACGAACGCCCCTTCCGGCGCGCCCTCATCTTTGGCCGCAGGCGAACCTTCTCCAAAAGAATACCGGTTGATGTTGTGACAGCCTTCGGTCGCCCACCACATATAGCCTTCTTTGGCTGGTTTCTAGTCGTCGGCCATGGACGGAAACGAGCCTTTGCGACTGTCTACATGTGGCGAATCGAGAATCACCAGTCGTGGCATGATGTCAGCTTTCTCGCCAGCCAGTCGGAAGGTCAGAGAACTCGCGAGGGCGCTCCCCGCGCTCGTCCCAAATAGAATGATCTTATTGAGATCGAGACCGAGGGTGGCTTGTCCGCCTCCTACGGAGATGAGCCACCCCCATACCGCATAGGCGTCGTCATGCGCGGCGGGATACGGGTGCTCGGGCGCGAGTCGATAGTCGGGAGATATACAGATGTAACCCGCATTGGCAAAGGTGGAGAGTAGGGGTGCCTCCGACTCGGGGGCGCCGAAGATGAATCCACCTGGATGGAGCACGTAGATGACCACGCCTTGCTTGACCTCGACATTTTCAGGAGGGCGGACGACCAACGTGCGCACTTGCCCGACATTGATCGATTTTGTCTGCACACCGACCGAGAAAGACGTTGGTGGAAGGGACGCAAACGCCGCGCGAATACCTTTGGTGGGATCTGGATCTGCGGGATGTCCATGCGTCGGCAGCGGATGGGGCAGAGCCATGTACGGCCGGAGTTCGGACAGAACTAGTGGCCATTTAGTCGACATGGTTTCACTTGGGCTGGATGTAGGCGGCGGTTGCTATGTCTTGTCGAGAGGAATGTGGGCTGAGAGTCCATCACAGCGGGGTGGGTGCCAGCCAGGTACGCAAACGCAAGTGGAGCATTGCACATTCTTCCAGCAGAATATCACGAGTGCTGCACATAGAAAGCAAGTCAGGTATCGATAGCTAGCGCAGCGATGACATAGATGAAGAACCATTCATCCCTATTTTCTCCGCGTGATGCTAACAATCACGAATCACGAGGCTGTAGAGCCTGCCTGCATCAAGTGTTTCATCAGCCAGGGATAACGGTCCCTCAAGATCTCATCGACTAGCAAACATCAAAGCGCAGCGAAGGATCTCCTTGCTTGGGCGTCGTCTTCAGAAGCCTAAGATAGAACATCGTAAAGTTCTGGTAGTCTCGATCAGTACACTGCTGTAGTGATATCACACACCCCATCGCCCGCAAACGTACTCACAACTGGTCCAAGAATACCGGGCCTCAACATATAGAATAACAATATCGTATATCCCTCAACTGGAATCATTTCCCTTTTCTGCCCTTCTTCCCACCTTCCCGCTTACCGAACATCCCCTCCTGTAACTTCCTAAACAACTCGTCGTCCATCCCATCCAGCTCGTCATGCACGTCCTTCTTCATCTTCTTCGGGCTCTCTTCCTCCTCCTCCTCCGGAGCCGGCCGTTTTTTGCTTTTCCCTTTCCCTTTTGCGTTCCCGTTCGGTTTCTCCGGCTGCGCGTACTTGGCAGCGAGGTTGTCTAGGAAGTTCCCGGCGTTTTGACGTTTCTTCAATATCAGAGCTTGGAGCGCGCTCGTATCCTCTTCCTCATTCTCCTTCTCTCCGTTCTTTCCCTTCCCTTTCCCATTCCCCTGTCGCGCCCCCTTCTTCCCCGTTCCATAGAACTCGTCCCACACACCCAACTCCTTGGCCATCTCCTCCGCCTCCTTTTCCTCCGCCTTTCCCTGCTTTTTCCTCTCCCTCGCCGCCCTCTTATCCGCTAGCGTCTTTTCCCACGCCGGAAAAGAGGGTAGCGTACCATCAGCGACGAGCAGCTTGAGCCTGGCGAGAAGGCGGGGCTCATCCGTGTAGTTCGAATGGGGTATGCTGTCCAATATAGATGGCAAGTCACCTTCATGCTCCACATAGGCACGTTTCAAGTCCTCGAGCTCCTCATCCCCTCCTACAGCCCATGCAGTCAGCGACACGCTACAAGAAGAAAGGGCATGTCGCACCCTGGTATAGCACCTTATCCTCATCTAATCGACTCTTGGTGACCTCTTCGAACAGCTGCTCGAAGTAGGCGTCCCATCCAGCCTCGCCCCCCAGGTCCGACAGTTCCTCCACCGATCCCGTAAGGTCGTACTTCTCCCTCCTTCCCGCATCGCTCAATACCACATACGCGAACCCCACCTGTACACATCAGGTGCTGACTTATTATAGGGATACGAAAGGACGAACCTGCTGGAAGACAAGTGCATGCTCGTCCTTCTGCTCCTGGGAGGCGGTCGCGTGCTTGTCAGGGTGATGAACGAGTGCTAGCGTGCGGTATGCACCCCGGATCTGGGCAGAGGAGGCGTGGGTGTCGAGGTGAAGGACGGTGTACAGGGAAGAGGGGAGGCCGGAGGGGAAGATGGAGCTGACGGAGGTGGACATGGTCGTTGAGGAGAAGGTGGTGGCAAAGGACGTCGACGCGTCGCGACTCACAGCGTCGCCCAATTCGAAGCACTGCCACTGCATACATTGCGGTGAGCACGTGACGCATATCAAATGTTCTTTCCTCTTAAGGTGAATGAATAAATTCAACAGATTAGTTCTTCAGCAACAATTATTCCACTCCATCTGTGCCAAAAAAAAGTCATAAAATACAACTGTGTGAACATCTATGCTCACCTTGCGCTCAAATTCTATCCCCGCTTTCCCGGCTGATTGGCGCCTCGTGCCCAAAGAGCGGTGCTTCGCCAGCAATGCGAATCCCGTCTAAGAGCGGCTATTTTATCACCTACTTCAGCTCGATGCTATGCCCTCCAGTCTGGTGAACGATGTCATTTCCAACTGGACCGAGCGAACAATGGTCCGCAACTCACAGGGATGTCGTACGCCGTCCTCCAACCGCTGTGCAGCCGATGCGCAGACCAGATGTACCTGCCCCTACGTCGCCTCCTACAGCTACGGCATTGGTAGCGCCCGCTCTTCCGTGGGCGAAGGAGAAGGATGAGAATTCGAGTTTGGAGTTCCCGATGCGTAGAGGGCAGGGGAATTATGCCAGGTTGACGATGGGTGCGCTGTATCCTCTCTGTTTTCCACCCAATACTAACGCGAGCAGGGTATTATCGGCTCTACCGTACGCCCCATTGCACTTCACGTATGTCTAATTAACCATTGATACAGAGAAAGACGGCCCTCCCCTACATTCCCGTGAACGGATTCACGCAGACGACCCTTCCCTCGCTCAGTTCGCATACGAGCACCTCGCTCCACCAGGGTCAATCTCCTCGCTACGGCACTACATCTGTGCCAGGGAGTCGATTCACCCTTCCCGGGTGCGTGTGTACGTCCCCCAATCCCTCGGGGAGGGGCTGGATACTCCCGCGCAGTGGGGAGAGCCCCTGCCGAGGAATAGAGGGAACGACGTACATTGGGCGTTCAAAGTCTCTGTCTCTATGCGCAGGGGGGAAGAGCTACACGACCTCCGTCAACCGGCGAGCGTATTCGAGAACCTGCTCTATGGATGTGAAGGGTGCACTGAGGGCCTGCGGGCGGTCGGCTGGTGGTGTGGAGGCGCATGGACAGGGTGCGCCGAGCTGCTCGATGGTTGTTTGGCGGAATGTGTGCTGGGACTGAGGGAGAGATGTTGCTGTTGTTGTGAAAACGAGGACTGGGATGACTTTGATGCCCCGAGGATGGTGGACCGGGTATCATGCTGTGGGCTTTGCAGGGATGGTTACTAGCTGGCCACACAGGTGTGGTGTGTATGGTTACTGGGCTGGGCTTGTGGACGGAAGGTAGACAACATAGTTTTTCTTTGTTGGTGATCCCCATATTTGTGTTATAGTGAAAGTAGATATCTTTTGTTGTATTGAATTGGAATAAGAAAATAAAATGTACAAGAAAAGATTAGGCAATGTCCGACGCGTCGACGCGTTGCTTCTCTTGTTCGACGTCGACGATGGTCACCGCCGCCCTCTCCGACGCGCTCTCCAACCCGCTCAGCGTGATCAACGACCTCCAGTCCCAATCCAATCCCCACGCACGCATCACCGCCCACTTCCGTTCCCTCTTTCCTGATGATCAAAAGGTATGCTCACACTCCCTTCCTCGCCATAATCTAACCCGCGTAGATCCCATTGCTTGACGTGCATCACCCTCCTGCGTCCTACCCCTCTGGCAGCTTGGTGCGCTTCAGGGGTATGATACAAGACACGTCCATATCTCCGGAGATATATGTCTCCCACCTGGGGTATGGGCTCGATAGTTTGCCTGCTGTGAATGGAGGGTTTGATATGGGAGGGATGAGGGAGGCCTTGGGGGCTGTCGAGTCCGGCGGCGGGGGTGCAGGGCTGGGAGTGGGCATAGGAGGGAGAGGAACACAGTGGGAGGAGAGAGGTGTCGTCTGGGCAGTGAATGTACCAGGCGAAAGTGCGTGGGTAGAGAAGTCAACTCCAGGACGTACGTCCATCCCTCTCATGCATGTACCCGCCTCACCTTCAGCAGTAGCAGCATCACCCCAGCCCACGTTGATGGCGCACAAGTTTCCCCTCCCCCACACGCCCCATATCGGCCTGCTTGTCAAGTCCTACCCTCCGGCAGAGTTCAAGCCCTCCGCCGTACACTCTTTCGTCGGTATTTTGACTTTCGAGCCTCGGCTCAACCACCTCCACGACGACGAGCAAGAAGCAGAGTTACCATCCCTGCATGTGGTATTCCATTCCCCTGCACAGGATACGCTGGTCAAGGCCGTGTATCCCATGCCTCCGGCCAGAGGAAGGTCAGGAGCGGAAGTGAAGGAGGAGATCGTGCGGTACTTGGCTGAAACAACGTTGGGCGGGGACATGCTAGCAGCGGAGTACGTCCTCTTGTGCTGTATCGCCCGAGTGTGAGTCGCATTCATTTCTGCTTTTCGCTCAAAAAGCGAGACTGAAGAGGAACAGTCAATCCCGAACGCCCTTCCTCCCACCTCCCACTCTTCTCCTCTCCCATTCTTCTCCCACCACCACCGCCGCCCTCCGCTCCTGCCTGGAAGAGCTCTTCCCTATTGTCGTCCACGTCCCTCTCTCTATTGCGTACCTGAACGACACTCCTTTCGCACCTTCGTCTTCCGTTAGGGAGGAAGACGAAGATCTCAGAAGTGGAGTGCTGCAGCTCGCACCGGGGACTGTGGTGCTCGTGGACGAGCATGGTGTAGGGGAAGGAAAGCTGGGCGACCTGGGTGCGTCTTTATATGCTTATGAACGCGTGTCTGACCAGGCGGTAGGGGTGAGGAATATCGCTACCATGCAAGCTACTATGACAGCGCAGACACTGGCATATGCCTTCCCTTTCAGCTCGTACGAGTTTCCTACAGATCTCTCGTTCGTCGTCCTCTGCTCGGGGCCAAAGAGCCCATTCTTTACTGTACGTTCTCTTCCCCCCCTACTCCTAGGCGTCACACGCTAACAAAACGCAGACGGATATCACCCTTCCTCTCCGCCCAGCTTCCAGCAGCCCCACACCTGCCCCATTAACACCCGACCAAGCAACCGAATACCGTCTCTGGCTCGCCGGCTGCAAGTCCCAGTCCGCGGGTAAGAACGTACATATCGGAAAGGAGATAGCAGAGTATATCCAAGGAGAGTTCGTCAGAGAACGTAAGGAGGGGCTTACAGCCGACGACCTGAGCCTGAGGATGTCTCTCGCCAAGTAGGGTTTTCTCCACCTGAGGGAGTTGAGTGCTCATTGCTAACAGGTTGGAAGCGTATTTGCGGCATGAGACGGAGATTACGAAAGAGGTCTGGGAGTGCGTTGTCGCCCTGGAGAAGGAGAGGAAGTCCGCCTTGGCGTAGAGATCTCAATTCAAGCGGGATTAGTCTGATTACGGCTCGTTGTATCTCTATGCGGTACATGCATGTAGTCCATGATTCTCTTATATTACTGAAAGCCCTTGATTCCATTCTGAGTCCGATGCAAAATTCTTATGACCCTTTTTCATGGCTCTCACAATCATCCCTTAAACAGAGGTAGCCAGCTCAGCCTGGCTGACATTCCTGCTCTGCTGTCTCGTCGAGGGGGGGGAAGGGATCTTCGGCGGCTCAAGCGCACTCCCCTCCCCAGTAACAGACATAGACGCTTCCCGCATGTTGAGGATGATCCTTGCAGGGAGGACGGCGAGGAAGGCTCGGTAGATTACGATGAGGCCGTATTGCCAGCTGGACTGCGGGGGCATCAGAGAGTTTAGGAGGGAAGGAGGAGAGAGGCGCACGTCTGTAAGGGCGAGGATCATGTTTGATGCTACGATAACTGGGATGTTTTCAGTTGAATTCAGGAGAGAAGAACGGCACATACTGAAGAGACATGTAGAAGCTAAGAACGCATCCCGGTACATGATACTCATGACGTGAGCAGGATGGTTACGAACTAGAACTGATCAGGACCGGGCACGCCAAGATGGGGGGAAGCATACGATGATGAGACCCTCGGATGACCGTGGCGAGGAAGATTACTACACCCCGTTTAGCGGACATTAAGTGGAGGTTAGACGACGCACCGACTTGGTAGCTCCCGAGGGCGAGATACATCTTGAACGAGGCATCGGACCCGCCCACTGTAAAGTGGCACCCAAAGATCTGAGGTGTTGCAGGGGGGAGTGGCTCGTCTGCGGCGTTCTAAGCAGGAGCACATCTGGTCGAGGGCGCACGTACAGGTGATACCACCGGTTTGATACAACGAGAAATAATAGATTCCTGCGACAGCCATCCCGATCCATGAGAGTAGGACGAATGCTGCTGCTACGCGGGTGCGGCCCCAGATCGCCCAGGTACGGAGGCCGATCACCCCGTCCGCGAGGAGAGCGCCGAGAACGCAGCAGGCTTTACCGTGTCAGAGAACCGAGGGAATATCGGAAGAGACTTCAGAACGTACTGTAGTGCCAATAGGAAGCTATGCGGCACAAGTTGGCTATGGGATAAGGAAGTGTCACCTCTTTTCGGGGTGAGATCATGCACCGTACATATGGAAGAAGAACGTACCAAGCAAGATCGCACAATGATCCAACCACGGAAGGTAGCGAATAACAAGAAAGATAAATTTCCCGAAGTTAAAGGGTGCAAACCAGACGTAGAGAACTTCTTGTCGGAAAGTTAGAACGTAGTCGTACGACAGCAAGGCGAGTGCGACGCAGGAGCCCAGCTGTGGGTCGAATTAGCATTCAGCGTCACCCCGAGCTGATAAGACTCGTACACGTATGTCGTTGATGGCGGCTGCATATTCCAAAACTTCAGCAGGTGTGTCCATGAGTATTCAGGACACCCATACGAAGAGAGCATTGTCATTGACTTTTATGTCCCAGTCACTGGTATGAAGAGATGCGCGCAGTTGGAAATACATTTGGTTTCCACCAGGTGCACACATGCCAGAACTTGATGGAGCACTGCTAGTTCGGTATATGTGCTCTGTCCGGCATAGCAGTAGAATAGCAGAGCGCGCTCGAGAGATGTTTCTAGCGCATCTCCGCTCCGCATTCGAGGCAAGCACGAAATGGCCATTGAGAAGATTGTATTGGGGGAGGCGACTGTTGATCACAGAACCAGGCATTATTAGAATCATATCCACAAATAATGCAGAAGAGACGAAGATTGAATTCCTGGCTGTGTCGGACAAACGGAAGGTTGGGCGTGCCGCAGACGGCTTGTTAGCTCAAGCCGCAGATGATAAACCCTTTAGGCGACCGTAGGAGAAAGAAGGGGTATAGCTTCATGAATATCTTTCCAGAGAGTCGGATCAGTGACATTAGCTTGAATTGGGCTCCGTGAGCGAAGGAGATGGTTAGGATCACGAGTAGGTCAGTAGTGGCCGAGATGACTGTGCAGGACACACAGAGAGACCTTCGGAGATAGGCCCCGCCGAAATCACAAACACCGAGCCGTAATCTTACGTAACGCTTCCGCGCCCTTTCGACGACGTCTCGCAGACGTCCTGCTCAACATCTTTGTCGTCGACCTCCAACATGCCGCCATTTCCCTCCTCACTCCTGCTGCTGCTCGTAACAGCGCTGGCAGCGCACGCCCATGAACATCACGATGAAGCCGAGATCGACCTCAATGCGCCGATCGACACCATGACCTGGTTGCACGTCGCGTTTCAAGCCTTCGTCTGGCTCGTCGTCTTCCCAGCAGGCATGGTACTCGGCATGGCCAAATCTCGGTGGCATGTACCGATGCAGGTGGCAGGTCTGGCACTTACTACAGCCGGGTATGTGCTGGGTCACTCGCACGGCGGACGAGAGTTTGCTTGGTCGGCCCATGTCCCGATGGCTACTGTCATCATCTTCCTGCTTGCTGCCCAAACCGCGCTTGGAATCTACCTCAGATTGCATATCCACGAGAAGACCCTCCGTCCTTGGGCAGCCCGCGCCCATGGCATTTTAGGAAAGTTCTACCCTGTTGTGGGATGGGTCCAGACCGTATTTGGATTCGCCACGTTGGGAGGATATTGTCGAGGCGGCGCGCTCGGCCAGTGTTTGGCACACTATATCATGGGCAGCGCGTTCATCGCGTATGGTATAATTTTGCTCATTTTGCTTTGCGTTGGTGCGAGCTTTATTGGGGAGAAACGGAGTCAGGAATGGTTTGACAGCTGGGTTATCTGTCTTTGGGTGAGTCGATGGCCGCGGGATGACAACACCGGCTGATAGTGATCAGGGTGTCGTCAACAGCTTTACCGAGCACCAGGGCGGTCCATGGACACACAAAGATTTGCAGCATACGATGATGGGTGTTGTTTGTCCGTTGCTTCTCTCTCATTGTTGGCACCTACTAACATGTCGCAGGGTGGGCGGGCGGCGCGCTCGGCATCTTCCTCTCGCGAAACAACCAGCGCTCCCTCCTCCCCGCCCTAATCATCCTCCTCACCGGCTGGGCATTCTCAGCTCATGTGCAAGCGCTCGCTCTGAGCACGGCAGTCCACGCCGTATTCGGCATAACCCTCATTGCCGCCGCCCTCACGCGCATTGTCGAGATTGTTTTCGTCCTACGAGGTCAACCAAGCGGCACCGTCAGGGAGGGCAACATAAGCCCTTGGCAGTGGCTGCCCCCTCTGGGGCTTATCTGCAGCGGATGCTTGTTCATGTCCGCCACAGACGAGGAGCTGCGCTGGGCCGACTCCCTCGGGGTGGACCACGTTACGTACTCGCTCATCCTCTTCAGCGCGGGATTTGTCATTTGCCTTCATGCATGTCTCCTCATTCACCTGTACATGTATGCCGGACAGAACGGAGATGTGGCCAGGGAAGGCGGGGTAAAGCTAGACAACGGCAATGGGCATGCCTACGCTCCTATTCATGCCGGTGAGGCGGAGATGTTCGAGCTTGGAGGAGTGGATGAAGAAGACGCGGAGGAGCTGCCGAGGAAATGACGCTTTAATTGAGGTAGAAAGGATGGAAGGAGCGGACAAGATGATCATTTGTGTACTTATATCTCTGCATAATCGACATGCCATCGTCAGTCGCACATCATACTCAATACTCTGTCAGTTTCAGTGCTGACGCCTTGCCATCTTTGATGACCTGTCCCGCCAGCGCGGAAATATCGTCTCCTTTCGAGCTGACGGAGATGTGGCCCTGTTGCGAGCGCTTGATCGCAATAGTAGCTGCAACCTCCTTGCCCTTCCCGCGAGGTATGATCACCTCAAGCTTCTCAAAAGGCCCGTCGTACACCTTGACCGTGCCGCTCTCGAGATAATCATAGTCCGGCACCTTTGCCCCCTTAGGGCCGAGGACAAGCACGCTGCTTTCCCTGACCCACACAGGGATGGTGTCGTATGGCACCGTCTCTTTGATCCAGCGAGGGCCCTCGACGACCTTCGCATCGTCCCAGAAGGACGTCCACTTCCCGGCCGGGAGGTAGTACTCGTGCATGTGCTGGTCGTTCCCGAACACAGGTGCAACGAGCAATGATGGTCCAAGCATGTACTGTTGGTCCAGATGATAGGTTGTCCGATCTGCCGGGAACTCAAGGAACGTAGCGCGCATTATTGGCTCTCCCGTCAGATGGGCGTTGATCGCCTGTGCGTAGAGGTACGGAACGAGCCTGTGTTTCGTCTCCACGTACTTGGCCATCACTTTCGCCGCGTCTTCGCCGTAGTTCCAGGGAACACGGTAGGAGCCGGAGCCGTGAAGACGGCTGTGGGAGGAGAAGAGACCGAACGATATCCAGCGCATGTAAATCTCGGGAGGCGGATGGCCCTGAATTGTTGTCAGCATGGGCGAAATGGCGTGCCTGACGGAATAGAGCTGGACACACCTCAAAGCCGCCGATATCGTGCGACCAGTAGGCGAAGCCAGAGAGAGTGAATGACAGGCCACCTCGCATCGTCTCCGCCATCGCCTCACTTCGCCCACACATCAGCCCTCGCTTCATCACACATCTTTCTCAGACTCACTAAGTACTGTGCGGATCTCCACCCCATGAAACCGGGAACCTCTGGCCGCCCGCGCTCGAGCTCCGGCCAAACAGGACCGCCTCGTATTCGCCCTTCACCTCTTTGATCAGGTTGAACACAGTTTTGTTATACAGGATCGCGTAGTGGTTATGCGCCCGGTAGGGGTCGGATCCATCGTGGAATTTCACGCTGGCGTGCGGGATCCGCTCGCCAAAGTCGGTCTATTTAATGAATAAAGGGACAAATCCCCCAATGATATGAGCGGATGCACCTTGAAGCAGTCCACACCCATCTCCAGTAGTTTCCTCAGCTTGCCCGTGTACCACTTGCACGCCTCCGGGTTCGTGAAGTCCACAATAGCCATGCCTGGCTGCCAGAGGTCCCACTGCCACACCTCGCCATTGGTGCGCTTGATAAAGTATCCTCCCTTCACCCCCTCCGCAAACAGGGGGCTCTGTTGGCCGATATACGAGTTGATCCACAGGCAAACCTTGACGTTGAACTGTTTCTTAATGGTGGAGAGGAACGCGGCCGGATCGGGGAAAAATGCGGGGTCGAACGTGAAGTCGCACCAGTGGTATTGCTTCATCCAGAAGCAGTCGAAGTGGAACACCCGGACTGGGCAGGAACGTTGCTGCATCCCTTGCAGGAAACCGGACACGGTGGTCTGGTCGTAGTCCGTCAGGAAAGAGGTGGAGAGCCAGAGACCGAACGTCCATGTTGGGGGCAGACCAGGCCGGCCAGTCAGAAGTGTGTATCGACGCAGGATCTGCTCATGTACCCAGCATGAGAAATGCCGAGAATAGGGTTATCGACGTGGTACGCACCTCCTTGGGCTCAGACCCGTAGATGATGTAGTACTCCAGCTCCTCACCTCGGACTGCGATCCCGACGCGTGACGCCTTCTCGCTTCCCACCTCGAAGTCCACCTCACCCGGATCGTTTACAAACACGCCGTAGTTCCTATTCGTCTACACCGCCGTCAGCATATATCCTGAGACTAAACGATAAATATTTCTGGAGATGGGGAGGGGGAAGATATGGGGAGAAAGGAGAGAATTGGAAGGGAAGGAAGACACGTACGAGGTAAAACGGCACACCCTTGTACGTCTGCTCGGACGATGTCCCTCCATCACGGTTCCACATGCTCACTTGCTGGCCGTTCTTCACGAATGCACGGAATTGCTCACCTGTCCATGCACATCAACCAATGCTCCAATACGATCCTCGCCTCTCACCCACAGGATGGAGGGAAAGGGTTTAAGAACAGAAGGGGTTGCATACCAAGACCGTACACCAGCTCCCCGGCACTCAGTTGCAACTCTGCCTGCATATACCTCACAAACGGTGTCTCCCTCTCCGGCTGGGGGTTGCTACTGACATCCGTCTCCAAACAACTCGTGGCACTCGCCGAGTCACGGGTGAACTTCCAAGGCAGGTCCATCATCGCTTGACTCTTGGGCAAAGCTGAGGTAAGGAACTTCCCATCGGAAGAGGAAAAGTCGATCGAGAAGCTGCCGTGGGGTTTGTTGATTTGAGCGATGAGAGGACCGGCGGTGAACTGGATACTGTCCTTGTGCTGGGAAATCTTAGGCTTGGAGGGAGGCGGAGCGTCCGTGGGGAACAGCTCGAAGGAAGGGTATCCAGGTGCTTTACCCTGTTTTCATTGGAAAGTGGTCAGTATTGGAGAGCGAAAGGTTGAGAGATTGCAAATGCGTACAGTGAAATGCTGCAGCTTGACGCCGATGATGCCCTCGGCAGGCGCGGTTAGCTTGATGTTGATGATCGGTCCTGATCTCTCCCCAGTCACTGGTATCCTATAGCTCTCAGAATAAGTGGCGAACCTTTGAGCGTATCCCCTCTGTGCCTAATTGGTACTGTAGCGCAGACCAACGTCAGCTCGCTCTCAGTCTTCTGGACATCTTGCACGTTGAGGGCCCAGGCGGCTTTGGCTCCATCTCGAAGATGCCAGAGACCATCGGTAAACTTCATTGTTCCTTGTTTGGCTCTTCAAGGTACTGGGGCGATTGTTGTAAGAGGATGTTGTGCAAGAGGGCGTGCGAGATGAGAGCACTATGTACGTCGGGCCAGACCGAGTTCGACGGTAACACGCTGGACATGCCTGTCTGCTTGCCTGTGCAGGTTCCATACAAATGAACAAGCCCTGCCATACAGTGTTCATCGCAGCATCAATACACCGCTCATTCGCAATATTAATGGTGAATTCGGCCGTCGGTGCACCTTCCCTTTTGGGTCAACTCTGGGGTCTCGATCGGGGCTACGGAGCCGACGTTTATCCGAACCTTGGTGGCCCAACTTCGGGTTGTTTTCGGGAGTTCTTGCACCGGTTATGATGAGGCACGTTTGCTTTGTTAGGGACGGTGATTGATTCTTTCCAAGAGGAGAAGAAGAGCGGGACAAGTACTTCGGTTGCCTCGGCCCGAACCCGGCGTGTCATTTCCACGAGCAAAAGCTCTAAAGTGTCCATGTCGTCACGCGGTCAGCGCTTTGCAGGACTGGGCTGTGGTTGACAACATAGACCTCCGCGGATCTACAAGGACATGACAACCTTTATTTAGGAGAATACGTCTTGCGATAGGCGGGAGAACATGGGAATACGGATGAGTTGCTTCTAAAGTGCATCAGGATCGCTTTATAGTATGCGGGTGTCTAGATGTTGAACCTAAGATCACGGGGATTCAACCCCAAGCAAGCTTATTCCCTCTTCGGCTGGCACGCACTCGGCTCCGCATGCGATTGGGACGCTTTCTCAGTCATTTCCGTCCCCTTCCCTGGCACGGGCTGATCATCTACACTCGACCCTCGGCTTGCTTCTACGTCTGTAGCCAGCACTTTCTGCTTGCTCTTCGGCTTCACACCGATCTTGCCTATCCCTCGCAGCAGCACTGCGGAGACCACTGTGGAGAATAACCCGAATGCGAGGTTCGTCCGTTGGGCATTCCGATAGCCATACAGCAGGGCCTGTGATGAGGCGTTGGTTGCATATTGGTCTAACACAACGCCTTCAGACAGCGAGTAGGTGCGCATTGTCCGGTCGTATATTATAGTGCTGACAGTAGTCGTGAAAGAGATTCCGATCTGAAAAGAGGAGTCAGTAGTTATCACTAATGCATGGCAGGACGACTTGGGTGATCGTATTAAACACCCCTCCTGCCAAGCTCTGCTCTTCGGGCATAGCAACCAGAGAAACGTATAAGCTTCCCCCAGCCATAATACTACCATCCCGTCAGTCACATGCCAGGCAGACAACAATGATGACTAGCTCACATATCAGCCCCGAGAACGTCAAAGATCGCGGCAGGGAAGCCGAACGCCCAGTACACCGCGTCGGGGCTGATGAGCGCGAAGAGGACGCTGGCAATGGCAGTACCGAAACACCCAAACGCTAGTGCTTGTTAGCTTACAGTAGTAGTGGAATATGAACGCACGCTCACTGATGAGAGTGTAACCTGAGATGTGTGCTGCTACGGCGGCGAAGATGATATTGACCGAGAATCCTTGAGGTGCGTCAGTGACGATGATTCAGAGTAACACGCGTAGAGAGCTCGTACCGACAACAGTCATCGGAAGGAACCGTACAACCGTCAAGATCGGGGACAAGTTCTCGTAGTTCTGATAACTGCACGCATATCAGCTCTGATCGCGATCCCAGGACTTAAGCCCGTACTATAAAGTCGCCCAATACTGCCACGAGGAGAAAGCTCCGTTGACCAGAAACGAGATGAGCAACACGGCAGAGAACTTCCATTTGCCTCGAGCGAAAAGGTTGAGCTTCATCAGCGGGGGAAAGTTGAGATGCGCCTCGACGTATTGTTCCCAGCCAATGAATGCTAGGATACATAGGCCGGACAGGACGAGGAGTGCGATAATGTCAAGAAGCTGTTTCAGTACGCACCAAGCAATGAGACAAACGAAAACAGCATACATGGTGTGTTCCACTGCTGGGGGGCAATCTCCCCTTGTCCGAGACAGAACAGAAGGAGCACGAGGCCCGCGGTTATAAGGAGCGCGCCCAGCCAATCAACTCGTTTGTCCTCTGAGAAGTCGTGGTCCTTGGGAAAGACAATCATTGCGCCAACAAAAACGATACCGCCTATCCCTGCGAGGACGAAGAACAGTGCCCTCCAGGATATGCTACGTCGCGCATGAGCAATATACAATCTGCGCGAGATCCAGTGCCTACGGTGCATATTGCGTGACGATCCCGCCAATGACCATGCCTAGTACGCCTCCACAAGGCGCTGCCGCTTGAAACAACGAGAAGGCGACCGTTCTCGCATAACTCGGCGGAAACGCGTGTGCGAGGATGCCAATACAAGCTGGGATCATCGCTGCCCCGCCGATGCCAGTAAGGGCGCGCATGATTATGAGCGTCAGACCGCCTTCTTGTGTCGCGAACCCGCAGCCGATCGTGAATGCGATAAACCATAGACAGCCCACAAGGAAGACGACTTTCCGACCGAAGATGTCTGCGAGGCGCCCGAAGAGCAAAAGGAAACAGCCCTGTTTCGAGAATCTATCAACATAAGATCTTCATAGGAGCGGCAACTTGTACAGACTGAAGTTAGTGCGTATGACGTGACCAGCCACTTTAGTGATGCCGGGTTGATCACTAGATCCTTGCCAATGATAGGCAACATTATGAACATCGATCCGATGGACGCGATCTAAGAATAAATCAGCTCTGCACCCTTATTATTTGAATAGAATATATGACCATCGTGAGGCATGTCGTCGCCATAAGAACCAGCGACTTGGGAGAAGTCAGACTTGGAACAGCGATCTCATCCTCACTAGGCATGGGGGATGGGGAAGCTGATCCGTGGTCTGTTGTTAACGCATCACGGGTTGCCATCCGTCAAGTCTGGGTGGAAGAGGAAGTAAACCGAACTGAATGATTGAAGACCAATCAAATGTGTCCAGTGAAGGAGTATACAGACATCGCAGTCGTAGTAAGACCGAGTCAAAGACATGCAGGTTGTCCATGGCGCAACCATCCGTCTTATCGGAGCTGACAAACAATCCAAACTAGGCAGTTCAGTTGAGCCAAACAGAGCGCGAGAATTAGCAGCTTGAATCTGATGGCATATTAGGCACAGGGAAACGCCAGCTAGGATATGTAACAGCAAACAGCATGGTAGGCCGCGATCAAGGAAAAAAGGCGTCAAAGTGGAGGCGTACGTAAGCTTGTACGGAGTCATATTCATTTAGAGACGCCGCCAGTAAGCGCTCAAACAGCGCTTTCTTCACACCATTGCAATGATGCACGGTACAACAGGCACTCATATACTCTTTTCAGCTGCGTCTTTGTCACAAAAACACTGGAGGGCGACATTTAGGACTCTTCGCCACCTCATATCTGCAAGCACAAAACTAGGCAGCGCTCCGCAGGGCCCCTTGGTGTCGACAGTCGGATATCACCGTTGAGATTACAGCACCACCGGCTCCGCCACGAGTTCTCCCATGACAGTCAACACCGATTACACTAAGTTTGCGCGATTGAAAGTTTTGACGAGCTACAATAAGTTCCTTCTGGACACGATATGGGACCCGAATCCTCGCCGTCCTGAGAGCCGGCACGACTATCGGATGCTTACCCTCTCCACTTTCAATGGCCACCCGGGAGTATTCCGTGGGGTTCTTGATGAGGAGCGCAATGTGGTCGTCAATATCAGGAAAGATATCGAAGTGGCGGAAGAAGAGTTGGCTTGGTATCACAAGCTGGAAGACCTCTGGGACCATGGCATAGTGACACCAAGAGGACTGTTTAAGCGTGGTCGGTGGTCATATTTCATTCTAGACTACAAAGGAGAGCCTTCGAGGTCCTGGATGGACCCAGAGTGAGACCGTCTCATTCAGTGTGCAACCTTGTGCTTATTTCATTCAAAGATTTAGAGAAAAACTGCAACGTCTCGTTTGGGTGGTCCACCAAAGGGGTATCGAACACAACGCGGTGGGGTTGAACCATATGCTGACGGACGAGGATGGCAACCTCACCTTGGTGGATTTTCAGCTTGCAACGCGGCATTTCGGGGTATGCGAGACGGGGTGCCGGGAGATTGAGGAATGCAAAGTCCCAAAGTACCCTGAAAGGGCAATGGAAGACTATCGCCGGCAGAAAGAGGAGAAGGAGAAGGAGCGGAAAGAGCAAAGGGCGCAGTGGAAGGAGAGGGAGGAGAGGGAGCAGAAGGAGCAGAGAGCACTGTGGCAGGAGAAGGAGCAGAGGGAACAGGAGGAGCAGAGAGCGTTGGAGGGCATGATGGCGTGGATGGGTAGGCGTCAGTGGGAGCACTGGGTGCAGAAGCAGCAGACGGAGCAAATGAAGCAGACGGTGCAGACAGTGCAGACAGAACAGACAGAGCAGACAGCGCAGACAGAGCAGACAGCGCAGACAGAGCAGAAGGTGCAGAATGAGCATGCATCTCTAAACTAACTATGTATAACTTTGTTGTAGGAACAAAATAAAGAGAGGTCAGAAGAGAGCGAGTGAGCAAAGGGCGTTTATATTACAAGGGCCGGAACGCCCCCTTCATTACATTACTCTGCTTGGTTCTGTCCCAGTGACCCTGACTTCGCACACACCAGCTGACCGACCTTCTCATTCCTACCCCATCGAATTTCTCATCACGAACTCTTCTCATTGCATGGACGACCACGACGACGTCTATATTCTATCAATAACTTAATCACCCAACAGGGAACGCTGGATGTACGATACTGGTCGCTCTTCACCACCCTTACCTTACCCTTACCATCCCCACCCATTGCCCTACTTCGACTTCTCTCCTAATCGATCTGCCTGGCTCGAGAATGGGTCATTGATCAACTTGATTTCCTCTGAAAGGACAGAAATAAACATGGAGAAGCTCCAGGAAGGCAAACAAACGAATTCATCACCGTCAACGACGTCTGTACGCTCATTCGCTCACCTCCCAACCGAGTTGTGGGTGCATATCCTCCGTCAGGCCTTCGACTGGAGCGAGAGCTGGAAGTACGACACAACGAGTCGCATGCGATCCCTCACTGCTGCATGGTCGCATGACGAGACGTATCTTCCAAACGATGGGCAAGAACAACGCGGACTATGGGATTTGCGACTGGTTTCCCGTTCTTGGAATGTGCTCCTCCTTCCTCTCTTGTTCGAATCGCTCGTCCTTTGGGGAACACCACGCGACCTAGACTTGGCGTTGATGATGATGCAGCAATGCGTCGGTGCCGATCATGCCGGTCGGTTTGCGCGGCATCTCGCGTTCAGATTCGATGAGCTCGAGGAAGAGGGCGAAATGGGAGCGGTAGACGACGTGGCCACACAACTGCGGCAGATTATCGAGCTTTGCGACGGGCTAGAGGAGTTACTCTGGATCGCAGTCGACGACCTCCCAAGATCACTCATTCCCGCCATGAAGGCAAGTCGAATACGCAAACTGCACTTCCGCGATTGGCAGGACAACCCGCCTGGGGAGGCTTTGCTCAACCTCGCCGCGCATACACCCTGTCTCCGAGTTCTCGGGCTGGTCGAAGCATGCATCGATATGGAGGAAAAATTCTACAACACACCGGGCAAACGACTCTCAGTTCCAAACTTGCAGCATATCGCTCTCCGTGTGACCGATGCGAATGCCGCATTTATCCGCGCGCTTGGCATGTGCGACCTTCCCCGACTCACGTCAGTCGTCGGGGACGCCTATCAATCCGCTGATATCGATTCACTTCATCCCCTACTCCTACATCACGGTAAATCACTGACGAAGCTTGTTCTTCTGTACCCCCACGCGCCAAAGAGCTACGACCTCGAACTCTCCTCCCTTGCCCTCTGCCCAATGTTGGAGGAATACGTCACCCACCTACCGCTCATCCAATGCCAGAGGACGTTCCCCCCTCTCTTGCATCTCCGTCGCATAGGCCTGTTTGGCTTTGTCCCTGCCGCAGGGTCCTTTTCTGAACCGCTCGATGCGCCTGAACGGCAGAACTGGTGGGATGCGAAGAAGGGAGGCCACGAGTCCTTCCTCACCAGCCTCGGTAAAGCGAGCCTTCCCGCGCTTGAGAGCGTCACGCTGTTCGATCTCTCCCCTGTGGAAATCAGCAACTGGACGAGGTATATCTACTGGCTCGTGGCGCGAATTGCAAAGACGTACGAGATGCAGAACATCATTCTGCAGAACGCGGACAGGGCGGTGGTGAAGGACTTGGTGACACTTGCCATGCGAACTGGGGCACAGATGTACAATGGAGACCACTGGATTGAGATGGCGGATGAGGCGGAAAAAGATATGGGCAACGCAGCTGGGATGTCGCATAGTTTGTAGGGAGGTAACAGCCTCGTGGTGTATCTAATTTGTACTATAGCAATGAGTTCGTATTGAATACTGCCATAACAAGACGCGGCCTTGTTCCATCAACACAATGCAGATTCCGATTCCTAGCGCCGGTCTATAAATCGCCGTGTGAAGGACTCGACGCCTCCGGCACAGTGACATCTACGGCCCTATCAACGGGCCAGATAGCGTACTCCCGCATATACACCCTCTCTGGCTTGTCCTTCCCCTCCAGCGCATCCTGGATCTCCAGCAAAGCTGCCCTTCCTAGCTCCAGTGCGTGTTCATCGGGTTGGTACACCGTTTCTGCCGGATAGTCGACATACGGAGTGCGGGACTGCTCGATATGTGCGCCCAGGACGTGGGTGACGCGTTTGTCTTTAGTGAACTCGACGAGTCGCTTGTTCGACGTGACGAAGTCGTCCCATGCTGTGGTGGGAACGTATAGTCTTCCGGGGTAGACCGAGTCCCCAGAAAAGAGTATTCCAGTACGGTGGTCGTAGAACGCCAATGAAGCCTCTTCGTGCCCTGGAATAGCGATCACATCGACCAACCGAGTGCCGAGGTCGATAGCGCCAAAAAAGTCGGTGATATTAAAGTATGCATTGTTCGCATCGACCGTAGCAGGTATGACGATGTATCCTGCTTGTTCTAGCTCAGAGTCGCCCTCGATGTGATCATCATGTCCGTGCGTATGCGCCACGACTAGCTCGCCTTGCCAACCCTTCGCCTGCAGCTCGTGCTGGACAGCTGCCAGCACACCCCCGTTCCTCGCACCCGAATCTAACAGCAACGCTTTTTTATTCCCGTACAACAAGTACAGGAAAGGTTTTTCGCACTCTGTGCAGCCGGACTGACGCAGAATCGTCAGATGGGCGTTGTAGTGGTGGACGTGCCAGGGTTCCGGTGGCGGATCGATGCTGCAGTTGTATGCGGGCCATTGCAGAGGTAAGACGCCGGTCTCGATACCGCGTGAAGTAGATTCCTGCAGGAGCGGTAGTTGTGCCGGCGCAAAGAAAGGCAAAAGAGAGAGTGGCCAGATCATCGTTCAGTGTTGTGTATTGCCGTGCTGTCGACTAACTGGGAAGAGATGTTGACTGTCATGAGGTAAAGAACCGTAGATCACGCGTTGAGTGCGCGTCGACGCGGGTTCCTGTTTACTACTCATTACTCGAGGGGAACGACGAACTGAAGGCGCATTTCAATCGTCTGTTCTTCTGACGTTCTATAGTGGGTTCATTTCAAAGTATATCTGAAATTCATCAGGGATTAACGTTTTCTAGATATCTCATGTGTCTACTTCTACTTTAGGCTCAGGATCTCCCATGCCCTTGGCTCCCTCCTGCTGCCCTGATTCTTTGGTAGGCGCTTTTATATGTGCAAATAATGGAGCTCCCTAAAAACTGCTGCAACCGGCATGATCCCTCTCTAGGGAAAGCATGGTATCAACCCTTTTCGATATTCGGTCTGACCTGCCGACTCTCGTGTCAATACTCTCAACTGGGACCATCGCCTAGTATGCAGGAACTGGAATAGCATCCTTCTTCCCTGGCTGTTCCACACTCTTCGGATTCGTGCCGTGTACGCACTTTACATCGCGATATCGCCCTGTTAAAAGTGTGCAATCCTGTGAAACTGTACACATCGGAGCTGTTCATACAATCATGATCGGTTGAACCAGTAACTAATTCTGTGTCGGAACAAGAGCCATCAGGTTAAAACCCCATGACAGATCTCCCCCAGCCTTGAGCTCTCTCTCGACATACTGCTTGAGGAACGCAAGCGCGTTATCGCTCAGCAGGTCTTCCTCGTCCGTCAATACACGACCTAGATCCCTCGGTCCTTTCCAGTACCCAGCCAGCTCGTACAGATTTCCAGACTTGTGTGATTTGACAAAAGCGTCGTAGTGGAAAGGAGTATGGACTTGAGCGGTGGGGACGCTGGATTGACCCTGGTGTGCGGATGCTGAGTGAGCTGCTTCGAGTTCCGTTGACGATTCCAAAAGGTGCGCTTGGTCTTCGGGACTTAAAGGGATAGCTGATTTGAGCAGCTTGTCGAGCGTAGTTCCCGTTTCTCGGGGTAGATCAGCTGGATGAGGTTGTCTGAAGGATTACTTACGAATGTGTTCCCTCGCTTTCCCGTTGCATACGGTATGTAGTAGTGCATACAAACCACAAGCATTTCCAATGGTTTGTCTGAACCAAACAATATCTTCATCTTCACCAGAGCCTGTGTATGGAACTGCCTGCTTCTCCACCTCGGAGACACTCGCCAAAGTAGTCTCCGTTCCAGGGAAGATGAAGATAAGTCCCAAGACCGGTCGAGGGATTATCGCCAGGAGATCCGGGTCATCCAAGGAAAGGACATCAACGAACGAGAGATCGTCGGATACACCAAGCTTGTGTAACAGTTCTGTAAAGAGGATCGGATCTGATTCGAGAGGAATAAACTGCTTGCGAGCCATGTTTTCGTTTGACAGCAAGCGCAAACTTGGGACGCGTCATCCTCAGCAGCACATGTACCTTTTCGCTTCATGAGTCATAGCTCACCTGGGCGTGTTTATTGATGTAGCTCCGTCGGCAGAGAACGAACATTGCCGAGAATTGTGGATTAGGTATCGATACAAATTAGTCTTCTTTTGTATCCCTTCCTCTATCACATACAACATGCCGAATGTAGGGTATCAACCAGAGTCGAGGTATCATCCTGACGGTCGGTAAAACGAGGGCACTAAACGCAATTCTCTGCGCTACAAGCTCCTCTTTCGTCATCTCCCTAGGTCTCTCAATTGCCGATACGATGATTTCGGTCCACCATGCGAATGCGAGCATGAACGTGCTGCACACTAGGACGCATAGGGCAATCGCCCAAGGGAGGCGCTTGACGTTCTTGGTTGCCCATACTCCTAGCCATAGGAGACTCATGTGCTCGATTCCTGAAAGCTTGAGGCTTCCGCGCATGATAATTGTCAAAGAGTTCGACTGGAGATGCATTTTCGTCCATTCCTTGGGAACGCGAAGACCGCGCTGCTCGATCCAGCCGGTCAGCGCGCCGGAGAGGAGACCGAATCCAACGCTAGGGACAAAAGTTGCGACAAGATGATCCATCAGCACGTCGAATGTAAAGATGAAGTATTGCGATATCTTGGGACTGAGTTCGATGGGAGACGAGTAGGGTGTCGAGGTACCATAGTGCGTGCAGAACAGGGAGGCCAATGCTGGGCTTGGGCTTAATGAGAGATTCCCGAGGACTATGCTCGTCGTGAAAAGCATCAGTCCTCCTACCAAAGGGAATGCGAATGTGGCTCCATCGGCATTGGCATCGAGAGGCGCGAGCATCCATACGCTGATAGCAAGTAGGAGGCAGGTGGTACACATGAGCAGGCTGAGGTTCACCTGTACCGCCGCATCGTATGTTGAGAATCCGTATTGATAGGTGTGCCACATGGCATAGACATCTAGGACGATACCCATAGCAGCAATGCTGTTGCTGGAGATGGCCTTGCGCGCCCAGGTGTGGCGTCGGTCGCGCGGAAGAGTAGCAAGGTAGATGCAGTATAGGCCGTAAACGAGAGCGAAAATCGCCTGTCCATAAACACCTGCACGAACTCCCATTCCTATAACCCTCGTTAATAGACTGGATAGAGATATCGAGATAGAAAGCGCACCTGAGATGCTCAAACCAGGCTGCCTGCACAACTCCTCTTCTCCTCGCCGCACCGGCAACCAATCGTCGATGTTAACCAGACTCATTGCTTCCTCCTTGGCATTGTTACCGTCTTCGATTATCGATGGTTAAATAGTTGGTCTCCTCCTCCGCAATTTCCAATATGATCAGAGCAGTGTTCACAGGACGACAGAGGCGCTTGGTGAGAAGATACGGTCCACCATCCGCTTGTTGTCCTCTGCAATCAATATTCGGAAGCAGACGCGTCATTTGGCAAAAGACAGTTCGATACTGAGTCATCGAATTGTACTCATACAGCAGTATACTGAATAACTTCCTGACGGATCTGTCAACACTATCACAGTCGTCTTTGATTATCATGAAAATATTAACCTACTCTTTTATGGCAACAGAGGCGCTTGCTTCTTGTTGAGACTTCATGCGGCATTGATCGAGCTTCCAACTGCCCGGTCCGCAGCTGTGCGGCGGATGTGCGGGAGTTTTCCATGTAGAAGCGAAGTTCCATCATCATCCTTCGTCACCTCTTTCTTACCCTCGAGGAACGACCTTCCAAATTCAAGATGTCGTCAATGTCTCTGCGAAAACGCCAATGGAGTTCCCGCTCTGGTTGTTCGCGCATTATGGACTACGTTGGTCCGCTTTCTGAGCGTGGCAGGCCATTGATCATGATCGATGGCTGTCCACCTGACGGTATCATCTGTACGACAGTCAAAAAGAAGCGATACTTCTTGATCCAACGCGTTGACTACTTCTCCCCACTGTGCGAATACAAACGCCTACGACATAAAGACCCTCACCCTGTCGCATTTGAACTCATGTTCTCCACCGAAACAGCGCCAGATGCTGGCGTCGGTGCATGGGTGCCGAAAGTGGAGGAAGACCGGGAAAACGTTGCAGCGCAGGATATGACTGGAAGCAAGTACGAGGTTCATGTTTTTCTCTCCGAGTCGTCACTAATTTTCATTCAGCAGTCCTTCGTTGCAGCCTCACCCTTTTTATACACGCTTAGAGGCCATGGAGAAGGCGGTTGTACGGCTGGACAACACACTTACTATCGAGAGAATTGCGATGGATGTTGAGCGAGAGAAACGCGAGAACTACATCCATACATTGCAGACGAAGCTGGAAGCATATGAGTCTCTTCATAAGACATACGAAACTACCACAGCACGCGTGAAGGAGCTTGAGAGCGGACTGGACCACTTCAAAGACGACCATGCGGCGTCGGTGAACGGGATGCTCACGAGTTCATGGACGCACGGGCAACGCATCAAGGAAGTCGCATCAGCATCTCAGGCTGGCCTGTTGAAGTTGAACGAAGCAGTTTCTGCCGTGCTCAAAGATCTTGACGACAAAATCAAGACTCAAATCAACGAAGCCGTTTCGAATGCCATCGCGAAGGTCATGGATAAGGTAGCTGGCATAAAGGTGGAAATCTCTACTGAGACATCCGCCTTAATCTGTCATCAAGCTTCCTTGGTGGAAGAAAAGAACAAGAAAATTTTGTCAGCGGCCACGTTGCCACTTACTAAGCAACTCTCCGAGATACAAAACGAGGTCATCAAACTGAACGCCAATGCAAAGATGGTTACCGACACAGCGTGGCAGCTGAACCTCCTGCGAACGGATGTTGAAGCGATCCAGACTTGGATGAAGGAGCTCGAAGAGGCGATACAGGCCAGTAAGAAGAAAACGAACCTTCTCACGACTCAGATAAACGGGATAGACGAGAATGTCGATGGTTTTATTGAAAGAGCGTCCTCCAATCCAGTAGACCAGCTGCAAGCCTTTCACCAACTTTCTGAACGTATGGAAGAGTTAACCACTGCTTCCCAGCCTACGACGACGCACGATCATCCCGAGGTTCTCACATCTCCTGGCTATATTACGGTTGCGCCCGGACAGGCAGTGGAGAGCGCTACCATGGACAATAGTTTGTGGCTGGCTTCCCGAGACAAGATCAAGGAGAGCGAAATGGCCCTTGACGTCGAGCGCAGTGCGAACGTGGATCTACATATGGATCAAGAAAAACTCGAGCAGACGGTCCGGAAACTTGAAGTAACTCAGAACAACACTATCGAGCGGATAGCTAAAATAGAACAATTGCTCTTGACCTTCGGACGCGCTCTGGATCAGTCTGACCCCACCTTATCGAGCTCACGTGCAGAATATGAAGTTCTAAAGCCGCGAATTGATGGATTGGACGAGGAGATGCGTCTTTTGACAAGCGAGAGAAGCGAATTCCACGAAATCCTTGAGAACCTTTCAGCGAAGTACGACACTCTGTCTCCCCTGGTGGCCCAGCATACGATCGACCCAGAACGGCTCATAGGAAGGACGGAGGCTTTGGAACAAAAGGAAGAGCGCGTAAGTCCAAAGCACTTCCTTGCTCCATGTCCGAGCTCATGATGCCCTTTGTAGCCGAGTACCCTCCTTGCCGCAACTCAACAGGATCCCACATCTTCCCGTGAAACGCCCATGACATCCTCCCACGACATTGATCACGCAATTATGAGAAGCGCTGAAGAGAGGTGCCGGAAGATTGCGGACCAGGTTCAACAAGACAGGACCAGGACAAGGTCGAAAGAGATTGGTTTAACAGGTTCTTCGGGAGACCATGCGAGGGCTAAACGGAAACGAACCCATATGAATGAACTGGCCGAAAGCAAGAGAAGCAGGTTGGTTGAAGAGCTCTTTTTCCTCGCGTCGTTCCCAAAGCCGTAACCGCTCTTCCCTACTCTTCCTAATGCTTACATACTATGTGTGGACATTTATGTGGTTGTTTGGCGCTTATTAGCAGTAAAATTCAGTTTCGATGTAGTACAATTACAATAGATGGGTAATTATGTTGGATCTTCTATCGCCCGTGTGTATTAGGCATACAATTTGCCACCAATCAAGCTAAGAGTACACTGTACAGACCAAGTTGTCGGAAGAAATATTCCCATACCCAGATAGGAACGGAGCATTAAATATGCAAGAAAGCGATAGAAATACTAGAACAAAAGGCAAACACCCAGATGAGAAGAACATGACAAGGACAATCACGCTACAACAGCGATGAACTGGTTAAGCGTATCCTTAAGGTCCTGAAGGAGGAGAGGTTTTGGCAGGAAAAAGTCCGCTCCTGCCTGTTGAGATTCCTCTCTCGATTCTGATGAGACATTTGCAGTCAGAGCGACGATTGGTAACCGGCCCTTCCTGACACCGGTGTGCTCCAGAGAACGGATCTGGCGCGTGCATTCAAATCCATTCATGACAGGCATTCTGGAGGGCATCAGGGACCGACTCTTCTAATGATGTAGTTTCACATACTGGCAATCCATGAGAACTAAGCTGTACTTGTCCTCGTTCGCCTGAAGCATGTCCAGTGCAACCTTGCCGTTTTCTGCTACATCGCACCGATGGGATAGCTTTTGAAGCAGCCGTATGCCGAGCTTTTGATTGACCTAGAAGAAAGTCAGTGAGATTGCTAAACTAGGAACGCAAACGACGCACAACGTTATCCTCTACGAGAAGGATGTGCTTCTTTGGTGTCGGCGGTGTTTTTGGAACTTGCTCAAGCACCGGAGGGAGAGGTAGTAGCGGTGCAACGACACGGATCGGAGAAGGTTCGGTGGAGGGAGACACAGCGACGAGAGCGCGTGGGCTGATCGTTAGCGCGGGAATCGCGGGCGGGCGCAAGCGGATAGGCGAAGGTCCGTTTCGGGGAGGCGGCGCTTGGCTCTCGAACCGCACCCGTTTGTCGCTCGGTGGTACCCGTGCCCGTTGTACAACCGGTTCTAGAGGGTTGAGAATTCGGCCAACAGTGTCCTCCCAATCCAAAGTCCCGCTGTTCCTCCGAGGGGCAGGAGGTTGCTGAGCAGCCTCCGAGTCCAGCACTGCGGGGAAGTACTCGTACTCGCTCTCGGACTTGCCGCCCGACTTGGGGAAGTTGAGCGGCGTCGTGATGTGCCGCAGTATGGGTGCGATCCCGGTAGATTGCGGGCTCAGCGCGCATCCATCTTTAAGGCTCTCTAGAAGGGTATGGACCATTACTGGGCGGTGGACGAGTGCGACCTGCCCCGAGCCTTTGAGCATCCTGATGAGCTGTTGACCAACCTCAGTGCTCAGATCATCGATGAGCACAAAAACAGATATTGGTGCGCTTTCGCTAGGTATTTGCGGGAGGCGGATGATCCAGTCCAATAGCCAGGGTGCGACCGCAAGACTCTCGACATCGACGAGCAACCTATCCACTTTGGCTAGGGACACTTGCAGTTCTTTCTCCGGATGATCGAGGTCGATCGGGCGAAGCAGGAACCCCCTCCTCTCCAGCAGCTCCTTGTACAAATGGAACGTCTTGAGTGACCGGACCGCCACCGCAACAGTCATGAAGGAAAACGGTGTCCTAGGCATATGCAGGGGGTCGGGAACCTCCCCAACGCCCTCGAACGCCGGGACCCGGACGACAAACTCGCTCCCAACGCCAGGCTTAGAACGCACGTCGATCGTCCCCCCCATCCGTTCACAAAGCTGTTTGCTGATCGCCAGCCCCAGGCCCGCACCCGTGTGCGTCCGAGTAAGCGAGCCGTCCACCTGCCGGAAAGGCTCGAAGATCGCTTGCTTGCTCTCGCTCGGGATCCCGATCCCGCTGTCGCGGACCATGATAGCCAGGACGGGCTTTGCGCCCGCGGGCTCGTGCTTCGAGTGCTCGATCGTCACGCGTACAAAGACGAACCCGTCGTCGGTGAACTTGAGTGCGTTACTAATGAGGTTCATGACGACTCGGGTGATGTACACTTCGTCGAGGCGTACGAGTTCGGGGACGGCCTCGTGCACTTCGAGCAGGAGCTCGACGTGTTTCTCGTCCGGAAGGTGAAGGGAGGGCGACTCGTCGTCCTGCGGCAGGTTGTAGTTTACGAGTCGGCGGAGTTGGTGCTCTGTCATCCGCTGAGGGGCGGAGACGGACCTGAGGATCCGGAGGGAGAGAGTACGGACGTTGACTTCTGTCGCGTGGGCTGCTGAATCTCGGGTATTGTGTTCGAGCTTGGAGAAGTCGAGCACGTTGCTGCGGGGGCGTTAATAGGGAATGAGGGGGGGAGAGGGAAGACGTGCTTGGTAATGAGTTGGATGGAATTACATCCCATGCGGATCGCTTCCAAGCAGGTACTCTGCTCTTCCGTCAACGGAGTCTGCAAGAGCAGATCCGTGAACCCAAGTATGGCATGTAACGGTGTCTGTGCACAATCAGCATCATCCCACGACATCACAGAGCAAAAAAAAAAACAGAGGAAGGACGAAAGGGACAAATGGAAGTAGGAAGGAAGTACCCACCCGAATCTCATGACTCGCCACCGCAATAAACTCGCTCTTCTGCATATTCGCCCTCGCACACGCCTCTTTCTCCGCGATGACCCTCCAGAGCCTGCGCTTGGTAAATATCGTCTCTGCGAGCCTGTTCCTGCTGAGCGTGATCTGCTCGGCGAGCGTGGCGTAGGACAGGACGTAGGTCGTTACTGCGAGTGTGAGGATGAGGGAGGGGATGTCTGCTGATGGGCTTGGGGGAAGGGGAGCGGGAGGGGTGGAGATCCACAGTGTGCCTAGAGTATATGCGTGTCAGTCGGGTCTGGGAGTCATAGGAAGGGGAAGGGGAAGGCGTACCGCTCCAGACACAGAGGAAGTGTACGGTGCTAGCGGCTGTGGGGAGGAAGACGGCGAACCATACCTGACCGAGCGGGTTGGGCTCGGTATTGTCCACCCAGGCACAGACGCCGAGCGCAGCGAGCAGCTCTGTGCTCATGCTCGCGAGGAGCATGCGTGGGTCCCACCGGTAGCCATAGCGGATCCCCGCGGCGTCCAGTTCGGGGAAATGGAGTGAGAGGAGAGCGCTCATGTGCATAAGCCAGCAGAAGATGGTGAGGACGCAGGCTTTGACCAGCATCTGGCGGGAGACAGAGAGGTAAACGGACCAGAATGCCCACCCGAGGATGGTGCGGCCTAGAGGGAGGCGGGAGATCTGTGCGCGTTGGTGTGCGAGGTTTGGGCCGGGGGAGGGAGGGGGAGGGAGGAAGAGCTCGGCTTGGTTTGACGAGCCAGAGGCGGAGAGGGAGCCTGGTGTGCCTGGGCGGTCTTGCCCTTGCCCTTGCCCTTGGGTATGTGGGTGGGGGTGAGGGTGGTGCGCGTGGGCAGGGGGAGTGGGAGAATGGTGGTGCGGGTGCGAAGTAGGCGGGTCGTACAAATGGGGATGATGATGGTGCACATGAGCGTGGAAGCGGGATGGTGAAGGTGGGCGAGGAGAAGCGGAGACGGACGGCGGTGCTGATGCCGACATCGGAGGTAAGGCCAGTGCAGGGGCGTGCTGAGGCCGGGGAGCGATTGGTAGGCAAGACGCATTCCCCGCCCTTGGAGTCGGCGGTGTAGGAGTAGAAGAAGCTGTAGAAGAAGGTGTGATATCGGGACCTTCTTCTGCCGGAGGGGTCAGATCTGGTGTATACAGTCCATGGACCATGACTGCATGGTTCGGGTTTTGGGAACTTGAGTTTGAGCTCTGCGCTTCTGGGCTCGGGGTGGGACGTCTCCTCAGTCCTGGGGATTCAGCTGCTACAGCTGTGGCTGTCGCTTCCGCTGCTTCCTTCTCGTGCACCTCCGAGTGAGACGCAGGGAGCAAGCCGATCTCCTCCCCTACACTCGCAGGCACGAGAAGGGAGAAGCGGAACCTCCTTGCCTCAAGTGCTCTTGCTCGCGCTTCTAGTAGGATGTCGATGGATAGGATGAGGAATGTGAGGAGGACCATGAGAGTGCCGAAGAGGAGTGGGAGTGGGAGGTGGTAGGATGCGCGATAAGGGTATATTGCGGCTGTTGCACAAGTTAGAAATGAACGTGAGAAGAGTTTAAAGATGACGCCATCAAAGGAATGGAACACACCAAGCATCTTCACCCAATGCATGCCCACACCCGCCGTTCCTCCCACTGAAAACGCCGCCGCGGCCGCCCAAGCAAGCTTTCTCCCCAACCGTCTCGTGCTCGGTACTTGGGCCATGAGCTGCGTAGCGGTGTACGTCCCGAGGATGCCGATGAGGTAGGCAGCGAGCAGCATGAGGGTGTTGTACGTCCTTGGGAGGGGGTAGGTGGCCATCGTGAGCGAGGGTGAGGGGGATAGGGAACGGATGTTGATGTACATGATGTGCTCTTGCTAGGTGAGATGGACGCCTGCCCGCGAGAAGGAGCGTTAAAGGAGAACCCAGAGCGCAAGAGAGCCCAGTAAGAGTGTCGCCCCACAAGTGAACCAGTGAGTCGATGAGCCGTTTACTTGTACAATTTACTGTCGAAGGCACTGTCCCCAGATTAGGTAATCCACCGGTCACCATCTAATCTGAATCAAAGGCAGTGTTCTTTCCTCGGAGATGAAATAATCGGCGTAAATACTCCGGAACTTGCAAGCACGAGATGGTCAAGACGGTGTGATGAGCACTAACAATATCCCCCCCTCGACCTCCCCTCCCGCAGCCCTAATCCGCCTTCCCGCCTTCCCCGAGGCTAGACCCTGATCGTCACACGTAATCATACAAGGCTTCTTTACTTCCTCTTTCAGTCAGCTGAGTAAGCACCCAACCGCTCCTCCGGACTTTTTAAGAAGGTTCGGGCCGATGTACGACCTATATAGTTATACACACTCACTTGTCGGAATCTCGGAGTTTCCTTCCGAATTGCTGGTCCAGCGATGCACGTGGCAAGCGGCTCTTCCGTAATCTTCTGGGAAGTACGGAACGCTTCCAACTGCACTCCCCACACAACCATCAATATCTCGCCGCTGTCGACAACGTCATCTTGTCACCACTTCTGCCACTCATTGGGTACGGCTCACTGCTCTCTAGTCGGTATCTTACGGCTAATCAAAGCCGTTTGTATATTTGAGATACGATCTCCCCTGACAACGTCCATCTCACAAGTGAACAATGACTCGAAATAGAGACCTTGATTCAGATTACACTTCATGTTACACGATCCCCCCGTCCTCTTAGGATCACACCCTTCCAACTCCAGACTCTTCTTCCTCATTTCTGCCCTGAGATCCCGCACGAGCTAGTAAGGCCACGGAAGCCCCTCTTTCTTAGTGGCCTTCCGCTGCCGATGGAATGCCCTCGCAGACAAACCCGGAGTAGTCCTTTCCCTGAAACTCGGGACCTACATAGCTCGTATCAGCCCGCACTCACTTGACAACTCGCAATCCCAAGAGCTTACAGAGGCCCACGCTTCTTTCCACCTGTAGAACGCTGCTCCGCGCTGAAGCTTCCACTTGGCCAGTGCTTCCAGCTCTGCGAGGGTGAGCTTTGGCGGCACAGGCAGCTTCTTACGCAAGAATGGAGGGACGTGTTTGCGCTCCACTTGTGCGGTTCCTAGAGAGGGGGAACGCTACTCCTCATCAGCTGATCCCGATGACGTGAGAGAGACGCGTCCTACATACATGTACGTGTACCCTTGCCATAGGCTCTCCGGGTTCGAGCACCCTGTCGTCCTGCTCTGGTACTGGACTCGACGCGCCCGGACGAGCGAGAGCGAGGACGACATCAGCCATGTCGATCTCCACCGACAGCTCAGTCTTGACCCTATTCCCCAACGCCGCGACTCTAGCTGGACGTAGCCAGTATGTGTGTCAGATATATGCCCGGTGAAGGGAGGAAGGGAGACTGACCGTGAGCAGCTTCAAACTCCTTGTTACCCTCCCCTATGGTGAGCGCGATACGCAGCTGGCGCTCGCCTTCGGCGATGATTGCCATCTGGCGGATCCGATCCGCTTGGTCGGCGAACTTTCTTGCGGCCGTTTCGTCCATTGAGCAATATTCAGTGAGCCGGAAAACTAGAAGAACGAGGACGATGATGATGACGAGAGCAGGGGACAATGGGATAGCTTGATGTTCGGATGACTGGAACGCCGCTGACGTGTCCTCCCCGCCACACTAGAATCACAGCCGGCCCTACAGCATCACCGCAAAATTGTCCCCGGACTTCCGCATTTCCGCCTTCGCGCCCCCTGTGAAGTCGCAGTCAAGCGGCAAACAGTCTACGTTGTCGGTAGTGCTGTAGATCCCCTCTTATTTCTGACATTTCGGGTGTTTGCCCGAGAGGAGGTGCTCTCTTTGCTCGCGCGAGAGTTCCGGGGCATTCTGTCGTTGTCTGACACATTCGCCTCTGTCCGTCTCATCGGCCTTAGACCTGCGTTGCACTCTCACCCAATCGCGTGAATTGACAATATTTGCATTTCTTACAACAACATCCTGAGACCGTCACCGCACGAAAAGAGATTTCAGCTATGTACTCGCAGCGACGTACTCAAGCACTGGCCTGCTCGATACCCTCCATCAAGCTGCTCGTGCTCGTCAGCCAGCCCCAGTTCTCAGTATTCCTATACGCAGTCTTGACAACAAAGTCGGGGCTAGTCGTGTTCGCCAGCTCCTTGACCATGACCATATCGTACCCCTTATAGTACGCATCCAGCATGCTCCCCCAAACACACACATCCGTGACCACACCTCCCCATAGAGTAGTCGTGATCTGGTTCTCCTGCAGCCAGAGCTCGAGCGGCTGGTGCCCACACAGTGCGCTGAACCGGTTCTTCCAGATATGCACGTCCGTCCCGAGCTTGTATCCCTCCTCTGCGAACGCCTTCAACGGGCCCCAGAGCTCGGCGTTCCACGACCCCTTGATAAGCTTCCCACCCATGTCGATAGGCTTAGCTTGCCCGGGGATGGAAACGGTCCCAATCGACTGGTTGAACGTCGCGTTGTCCCGCTTGTAGGACATTGCGAGGTAGGATGGGGGCAGGGTATACCGGTCCGCTTCGTTCATCCCCATGTTGCACCATACGACGGGGATACCGGCTTTCCGGCAGGAACAAACAGTCTCCATCATCAGTGGGACGGACTCGCGCCCTGGCCCGTTGTCGAACAGCTTCTCGTGGAGGAAGTAGTCTGGAAATGGATTAGCAATGAGACGAACGAGGGAGGAAGGTGTGTACTCTGCATATCGATGATGATCAGCGCCGTCTTCTTGGGTGCGATCATGATCGGATCCTTTGTAGTCTTCACTGTGATCTTCTCAGGGGATCCACGAGAGAGATCGAATCCGGCATCGGTCTTGATCCAGCTAGATGCGAGAGTATTAGCAACAGAAATGAGAAAACGTTATATGACGCACTAGTTGTATGCACTCCCAAACTTGAGCTCCTCGGGCGTGTTTGCGTCTCCCATCGTAATGAGGTGTACGTTTCAGGTAGAAAAAGATAGGCAAGTCGCCAAAGGTTTTGCGGAGGACGAGAGAAGCGTCCTTATGTACCAGCCCCAGATCGGTGATTCCCCCACAGAGCATCGGCACGCTTATCGTCCCTAGTCAAGTCCACAATGCGCCACATTAATCCAGTCATAGCATTGATAGACAATCAATGTGCAGTCATTATACATCGAAGCCGACGACCAGACAGAGATGCTCCGGCATCTCACAGGATGATCGTTATCAAACGAAGGTTTGCCAGGACCCTGAACTTCCAGAGAGTTCATGTGGCTGTGACGGATGCCGAGCCCTCGGCCGAACAAGGAGACGAGATATCGGCACGGAAACAGATAGGTCGCTTCTTCTCTTACACGCTCTTTCACCCTTGAACAAGACATCATGGTCTCCATATCTTTTCTTTGTTTGAATCAATGTGCCGTATCTCACCTATGGAGTGCTTCGCCAACGGCCTTGGTCGTGTTTTGTTGTTACGCGGGCTGTTAGTCTCATCTGGCCTTCTAGTTGTACTGGTTAAGCCCTAATCCTAGCGTTCTTGGCCATGACATCCGTCTTGGACTTAACGGTGGAATGACGGGCTATGTTCCAAACTATTCTGGTGTTGGTTGCTATGGAATACACATGTTCTGGCCCTGTGGTTTCATCTTGGCCCTCTGGCCTGTGCGTCGGTGGTCTTCCTGCCAAATCGGATACCATGCTAGTCCTCCAATGGAACCACAAGAGACTCGATCTTCGAATATCACGAGTCAACTCTTTTATCAGCGACTAGATCGCGACTCTCTGTTGCGCTTCAAAGAACATCCTCCTGGTCATCAAGCTCGGCGAACCACGCGCGACGTCGCTGGACGATTTTCTCAAACTTGGGGGAAACGGGGTTTTCATGCGACAGGTTATGCACCAGGCACACGCGAGGGACTACTGTTACATTCATGGCCAATCTGCCCCAGATCCTGCATGGATGGTGCTACGTGTCGTCCTGATAGCAGCAGAGGATGTCAAGGCTCGACACAACGTTGGTTTGTTACTTTGAGGCTCCGGGGACCACTCGAATGACCTCCCACCACACATTCTACCGTATGTAAATATTCAGTCACAGTTGTTGGTATTGAAGTTAGCATGCATACAGGAAAGAAACGCTACGATGTATGATGTCTCTTCCAGCCCAAAACAGTTAGACGCCAGCACGTAGTCTGTGGAATCGTGCACAAACAGAAAAACAGAACAAAATCGAACCATCAGGATCAGCACCTGGCCTATTACGCGTCGTCTTTCAAGGGAAGACATAGAGAGAGAAATGGGAAACGGTCCCTCCTTTGACGAGGTGGGTGTACTTCCTCACCTCGTCCATAAAGTCATAAGCCACAGTCCTCAAGACGCCGCCCAACTCCTCAATAAGACCTCCCGGGTCATGCAAATATAGCAGTAGTCCCTCGCATGCGCCTGGTGCATAACTTGTTGCTTGAAAACCCCGTTTCCTCCAAGGGCAAGAAAATCGTCGAGCGACGTCGCGCGTGGTTCGCTGAGCTTGATGATGAGGAGGATGTTGTCTGCTCTGTTCACTCGGGTCCAGTTCCAGCAGCGGGTCGTCCCAACCCACTCTCTGCGGTACTGGTCCCAGTCCATGCGGTGTAGACAATAGAGGTCCTTGTTGGTGAGCGCGTAGCCGACAGTTCAGGCAACGATCGGACTGCGATGAGTGGACCGGTAATCGTGGCTTAGGGTGCGGATATCGTAGGCGATCAAGTAGGTACAATCGACCTGGATACTGTTGTTTTGGTTTCGCGTGTCAAACAACAAGAAGTGCGAAGTGCGAAGGACAGTTCGTACCTGACGCGATCTTTTGGAATGGCGCACTGGAGTGCAGACTTGATGGTAGAGGGCTGAATGCGAAAGCTACGGGTGCGCGGATCAGGAAGACATTTTGTGACCAAGGTCTGTTGGAGTTCGGACGTTGTTGGCCACTCTGACGCAAAGTCTTCGCTATTTCCGGAGTCGCTCGGAGGTGGAGTGACGTTGTCAGGCACGTCGCTGCCGTAAACGCATTGTACGGAGGAGTTGGAGTCGGAGAAGATTGGCGCAGAATATGGAAGGATGGGATACGATGAGGCCATGTTTCGCAGATGGGTGAAAAGGTAAAAGACCAAGCGCTGGGTTGGACCACGTCCTATATACCTGGCACCACTCGCCACACAAGTGCGTATCCGCATTAGACCCAGTCATCACAGCCAGAGGTCTAGTAATCAGAAGGCACAAGCGCCTCCGCACTTCCGCTGTTTCCTACACGCGGGCGCGCGTGATTGGCTAGACATTTAAACACTTATTCTCGCACTTTCTCACTCGAATTTATTATCTGTAGCGCACTAACTACTCGTGAAAAATGGAAAAAGGAGTAACATGCAAGTGCGTGACAAGGATCCCTCCAGTTAGTAAGTCATGATACGGACTGTTCAGTACGTACCTCACTGACATGTAGGGATGGCATCAGTCCTAGACCGGACTTTGAGGACCGCGGTCCTGCCGATCCAGTCCAGGACTGGACCAGGACCCACACTTTTGGAAAATCCGGTTCAGTCCTGAACTGCGAAGGACCGGACCGGACCGGTCCCACGCAGCCACCATTTCGCCATGCAATTGGGTGCAGAGTTTGACAGTTTTGGCGTTGCAGGGATGGTGACCGGTCATGTCATGGTGTTGGAAGAGGTCGGCATATCATCTGACTGACTGGCATGTCGTTTCAGGTGCATGATGAATCTCGCGTGTGCTTCCTCCCGCTCAATGCCATGACCCCACATTGACTATTGAATAGAATTATGTTAGCATTTAGTGGACTGGACTGGGACTGGCGGTTCCCGGTCCTGGGACCGTCCAGGACCGGACCATCACAGGACTGGACCGGGACCGACTATCGCCAAAAATCCGGGACCGTTCAGGACTGGACCGGACTGGACTGGACCGTTGCCATCCCTACTGACATGAGCATGACTTGGTCAACTTTTCTGACTGACTGGAACATCTAGCAACGAAGGCGCCGGCGTCAAAGTGACTAGAGGGATAGTACTCATCCAACAGCCCTTTGATGGGATGCATTTTAAACGTTGTGGGAGAAGGCATTCGCTCCGGTACGAATTCGCGAAACATCTTGTTTATTCGGATGTCCCTTTCCTAAAGGCCACAGTGGCCAGGGTCATTTCGTACGTCTGAGACACATAAACAAACGACGCGACATGGAAGCTGTGCACCTACATTATACCTCCTTTGGGGTCTCATCCGTCATCGCAATCCAGTGATGCCAATTGTACATCTGTGTCCCAGTTCGCATGTCAGTGGCAGCTATCACCCGCTCCTTCACCGCCAACCGCTCCCCGTTCTCCAGAATGTTACTCTGCATTTCGTACCATTTTTACCAGGAGTCATGAGATATGTACCTTATCCAGTTGTTGACTTCTACAGGGAGAGATTGAACAACGTGACGCTCTCAAGCGCGGGAAAGCTCGCTTTGCCGAGGCTAGTGAGGAAGGCCTCGTGGCCTCCCTTTTTCGCATCCCACCAGTTCTGCGGTTCGGGCGTATCGAAAGGTTCAGAGAAGGACCCTACGGTAGGGACAAAGCCAAACAAGCCTGTGCGTCGGAGATGCAGGAGTGTCAACGCTAAGGAAACCTGTGCAGCGCTGTCCAGTTTAGTGCTTGCAAATTTCAGCGAGGGAAGGCCCAAGATGCCGGCTTTTTTTTGTGGTCTTGATGCAGCCGAAGAGGGCATACGACTGCCTTTGGTTACGGGCATCAGAGACGGAATATATATAAGGGATCCCGAGAAGCTTAAAAAGAACTGTCGGCGCTTAAAGGGACTACTCCCATCAAAACAGATCTTGCCCCTGCTTACGTACGCTTTCCACCTTGGGAGTTGTCAACCAATGTGAAACGACGAGATGGCAAGCTGGGTGATATTGCAACTCCGGGGAATTCGATGAACGATCGTTCATCGACGGCAGAACATGACTTTATTCAGTTGCCAATTTTTAGAAGACCGAGTTGATTAGCAAGTCCTAATTGATTGCCTTTCTTGGTGTTTGGTCTCGGGGGCACGTTGTTGTTACGACCCCGAAATGCTCCTTGATAATGTCAAAACATGTAACTTGCGGTCCTCGCTGTTATGGTCTGGTACAGCGACTTGTAGGAAGAGCGAGGTTGTGAGTGGGGAGACCTGAGAAGATTTGTTGGAAGGTCCGAGATTCTTGGGCAAAAGGTTCGTAAGAAAGCAAATAGATTTGAATTTATTCATCGCATATGCAGTCACGGCGCACACATAACGTTGCCCTAACGCAAGTTCCTCTCCCAGAGGGGAGTTGAGCAATCGATCCGTATCCTTCAGCATCTCCAGTCTCTCAAGCCAGCGCTTCCCTCAACACCCTCTCCAGCTTCCCATCCAACGCCCTAGCCGCTTCCTCCAGCGCCGTCCCCTCCCCTCCCGCATACCCCTCAAGACAGACAACCGAGCTAGGCAAGTCATAAACAATCGCCGTGCCGTTCTCTTCCTCCATGAGGAACACTCGCGGGGGGACTATAAGCCCCGCACGAGGCTCATGCACGAGCAGAGTGCGCGCGATGAGTGGGTTACCGAGGATGTAGGTCGTGAATTTCTTCGTGGGGGTAGGGCTGAAAAGGGAGAACCACTCCGAGTGCGCGTGGGCGTTAAAGAACCTGTACATATACCAACAAGACGACGACCCTCAGTTCAGCTCTTGTACGGATAGGGAAGACGTACATGAATCCGCTCTCCCCCAGACGTCCTTCAACCCACGTCTCGAACACCTTGGAAGTCAACGGGCGGGGAAGACCGGCCGCAGCACGGTGGTTCGTAAGTTTCTCAAGTCGGAAGAGCACCGTGTAGAAAGGGGTGGGGGAACGGAGAGTGATACGTTGGGCGGTGTAGGACTGGGACGATTTGGTGGCCATGATGCTATGGAACCTGGTGGTTGATGGGCTGAGCGTTGTTGGCCTTGCGGGTATTTATGCCTTTAGAAGAGGGAGACAACGGGGGTTTGATCATGGCCAAGAAACGAGATGATGAGTCAGCAGAGATCATTGTTGGGAATAGTTAATTAAGAATAACTTTGGTTTGTCAGCGTGAAAATTAACAATAATAATTGTTGTTACACTTACTAATGTATATGGGACAGAGAGGAGTAGCGTACACGAAAAGAAAGTGATGGAGAAAGTGGTGGACGGCGTGGAGGCGCTCAATGCCGTTCCGGTGGAATCGGACGCGTGCTGTTCACTGTCCATGGTTTGGCGCGTTGACCACACTAGTGACGACGACGACGACGACGACGACGACAAGGACGGACCTCTACCAGCACAAAGCTATACCTCTTATTCCTATTTATCTACAACAGCGATAAAGATCTACAACGGATATCCCGTCATATCGCAAGCTCGAATCGCTATACGAAGAAAGCTTGGTGCGGGCCCACACCCGCCAATGTCATTCCTCCCATACCTCCGCCGCACTCACCACCCTCTGCGCACCTTCCTCCTCCTCCGTCGGTGTATCTCCACCCTACCCAGACCGTACACGTTCCATGTCGGTGTCGCCTATGCACGTAAACCGCCCGACACCTCCCTGCCTGAAAAAGAGCGGGTGCCGAGTGTGGCCTTCCCTGCCCAGAGCCCGAAAGGGAGGTGGAGGGACGAGATGATAGGAGAGTGGAGAGGCGGGGATGTGAGGAAGGTACCTGTTGTGGGTGTTGGAGGGGAGGAGAGGGGAGCTCAGGCGGCAGATGAAGGGAAGGACAGGGAACATGCAATGGGAGAGGACTTTGTATTTGTGCAACATATGAAGGGCCAGTCGGTGAGCACTATACCGTTCTACTCTCAATTAACACTTCTTTTTTCACTTCTTTCTTGGCAGCTTCTTCTCTAAACTCTTCTTGACCGCTTCCTGCTTGGTCAATTCTGTCTTGGCCACTTCTGTCTTGGCTACTTCTCTCTCTACATCTTCTCTCTTGGCTGCTTCTTCATGGGCTATTTCTTTAACCACTTCTTCTTCACGCACTCCTCTCTCACTCCTCCAATCACCACTAACAACCCCCAGGGCCTCGCTCTCGGAATAGCAGACGGCGTCGGCGGCTGGTCCGCATCCGGCATAGACCCCTCCCTCTTCTCCCAATGCCTGATGTTTCACGCCGCGCACGCCGCCTCCAAAGGCTGGGCTTTCCCAGCCGACGTCGACCACCCGCATGAGTCTGAAGGAGGGAGGGACGTGTTGTATAGCGGCGAAGGGTGGGAAGTGAGGCAAGGCGATGGGGAGGAGCTGGGACCCAAGGAGATCTTGCAGAAGGGGTATGATGCGGTGTTGGTGGATCCTGATGTGGAGATGGGTGAGTGTGCTGCTTTCCTCCTGCTTTGCTTTTTCTCCCCACTGTCATCCCTCTTCGCATTCTTCGATTCTCATGAGCCAAAATCGACTGACTTCTTGTCTGTATGCTTAGGAGCAAGCACAGCCTGCGTCCTAACACTCAACAGCAAGACCGGTAAACTGCGAGCCGCAACACTTGGAGACTCGGGGTTCATCGTCCTCCGCGGGCCAAGTATCCAGCATATCCAAGCTCCACAAACACATTACTTCAATTGTCCTAAGTGCGTCTTCTCCATAATGGGAGGAGTTATGTATTGACGCTATCTCATTTCCCTATGTAGGCAGCTGTCAAAGTACCCAATCCACGCGTTCAAGAAAGGCAAGAAACCGAAGCTGGACGATCCTTCCATAGCCGAGGAATGGGAGTGCACCCTCAGGCACGGGGACGTCGTCCTCATCTACGTGCGTCCGCCCTCTTCCACTCCGGCCTAGGCTGATCCGTGCAGACCGACGGGCTGTCGGATAACCTGTTCGCCTCGGAGATGCTGGAGCTCTCACTCCTTTCCCAGGCGTATGCCGCCTCTGGAATAGCAGGAGCGGGCGACGAGCTCTTTCCTCCTTCGTCGCCCTCTATTAGCGGCCCATCCGACCCAGATCCACCAGAGACGCTGCAAGCCAAGAGGCTGGCAAGGACGTGTGTCGAGCATGCGAGGCAGGCGATGATGGACGTCACCGCTCTGACGCCCTTTGAACGTGAGTTTCTCCTTTTCCTAAACTTGGGGTGGAGCTGATGTGAGCGGGCGACCTGGAAGTTGCGGCGAAGACTCGGGGAGGATGGGAATGGTTCAACTGGATAGGGGGCAAAATTGATGAGTATGTACCTTTACCACTGGAATGAGGAATGAAGAATGTTACTGATGCAAGGGATAGCGTAACTGTTATTGCTGTGGTTGTGACGGAAGGCATGTAGTGGAATGCCTTTGCATGCGGAAGATTGACTAGAGAGGAACGGGGATAGATTTATCACATATCAGCATTTGCATATACCATATGGTCAAATAATGATCAGGGCCGTTATTCCCTTCCTCCTCTGCCGTCGTCAGCTCTCTCGGTGCAAATACATAGCTCACTTCCCCTCTTTAGCCTTCGCCTTGCCCTTCGCTTCTCCGCTCTTGTCGGCCACATTGTCCTTGGTAGGGTCGACCACAGTCCCATGTGTATATTGAAGCATCTTCATCCTCGTCCTTTGATGCACCTCGAAAGTCTCCGCGAACTCCGCCACCAGCCCTTCCCTACCCTTCGTCGCCGCCTCAGGAGACCGCGAAAAATCAGTCAACACTCGCCCCGCAGCTACCCATTCCATTCCGCGTTCGGCACATTCGTACGCTTTGAGCCACTCGCCTTGCCGCTCGTAGAGTACGGCACTCAGTGCCCAGGCGTGTGCTGCTGTCCGCCTAGCGTCTCTTAGCAGCCTGCGGCTTGGCTCTTTCAGGACGGAAGAATTGGACCAGACACCGTCCAGCTCCGCGTCCGGGGTTGGGATCGCAGGTAGCGGAGATTCGGGAAAGTCAGGGTGCGTTAGAGGGATGGCTGTGAGCTGCGAGATAGCGTACTCTGCTTGGCGTGCAGCGGCTTGCAGAAGGTCGAGAGACGAGGAGTGGAATGGGTGCTTGAGCGACAGAGAGAGGGAGAAGAGGACTTCAGCTTGATGGATTTGGAGGAGGGCTCGGGCGTGGGAGAGACTGAGCAGGTGAAGACGTTTTGCGGCTGGGTCTGTGGCGGTTTGGGAAGGTTGTGTGGATGACGCGGCAGTGACGGCCTTCGGTAGTGTGGGCGGGTTTGATGTGTATGAAGGTGGCAGGACGCCCCCAAGCAACCTCAGGCTAGCCTTCTCCAGCTCGAGAGCCTGCCGGAGTCGACCATCTTCTGCCCACTGAGCGGATAATGCCACAAGAGCGTTTGCCATCACTCTCTCTGCTAGAGGACTCTTGGGCATCTCGGTCGGTAAGAAGTCGGGCTTGGAGGTGAACACACTTGCTGGGCGAGATGGGCGAGAGAACCACCATCTTGTAGGCTTGGGGTCAGGGATCTCGTCCACCGGTCCCACTGCAGGGAGAACCGCAGCTGGCAGAGGAACTTTATCCCCCGCCGCTGTCCTCACAGCCCAGATCCACCATGCATCTCCACTCTCCCCAAGCCGCTTGGTAAGGTCTCCCATCTTTGCGCCCCACCTTGCTGCTTCTGGCCCTCTCCCCTCCTTATGAAGCTCCTTTACCAGCTCCTCATATTTATCCCGCGCATCCAAGAGGAACCTCCTTCCTCCTATCCTCTGAAGTATGCTGCCGTACTGGACGAGCAGGTCTTGAGCAGCGTCGCTCGCCGGCCATTCGCCCAGCTGCTTCGTCTTCTGCTTTGCGATCCCCATAGCCGAGCCGATGTATGCGCGGGCAAACGCCCATTCCCGAGCAGGGACTTCAAATCCGAACATGTCGATTTCGCCTAGTGCTTCGTGGGTGTATAGTGTCGCAGGGCCTACGCCCCAGTTTATTGCCATCCACGCGCTCCTGAGTAGGTTCCTTCCTGACCACCCAAGACGTGGGTCTGTGCCACCTCTCCGGCGTGGAGGATCTCGTCGTCCAGTCCAGCGCTCTCGCTCTAAATCAAAGCCCCACGCCTCTTCGGGGGTGATGTCGTCCTCTTCCAAGCAGACGCTCTCGACGTACATGTGGGCTGCCCCATACGCTGCTGCGCCAAGAGTACCAACGACAAATCCAATAACGAAGACCGCGCGACCAAATGAGTAGAACATCCATCCCACCCGACGAAGGGGGACGGAGAAGTCGCCGCCGTATCGTGGGATGGGGGGTGCGTCGCCGGATGGTGGAGAGTGCTGAGTAGACTGGTGTCGCACGCGAGCATAATGTTGGATGGAAGGGCGAGGCATGAAATAGCACGAGCGCTGAGAATATCGAAGTGCTAGACGTGCTGTTCGTATTTGTGTGGTCGCCATCGTCCTTTCGTTCGCCGTCGTCGTCTTTAGGCAGCCCGCCGTCGACGTCGGCAGGGGACGATGAGCAGGCCCTGAAAGAGGCACATTGTGTTTAATGCCGATACAAGCTATCCCCGACGGCTATGTTACTTTCAACTCGGCTACCACGGTGTATATCTTTCTGGAAGTATTCTACTTTGAATTGCGACGGCTCAGTCATTCTACACCCCATCCAAGATCACGGGCCACCGCACTCCAATTAGATGGTACCCCCCTAGTACGCCACGAGCCTGGGGAGGGAGATCGCCGGTAGCGTCTGCCAGGGCTTAAAAGCAAAGGGTGCGGTCTGACGACACGTTCTCTCTCCGTCATCCGTGGTCGTTTTGATGACGGTTCACCCTCTTCAACATTTTGATGAAGACGCTTCATGGTATTACGAGCGCGTGAGCAGAGAGCTACCAGGTGCGATGTCCATGCTTACGGGCTCACCGTTACTGGTTGTTGTGAGAGTTTCCTCCACCGTTTTCTTGTCGGGCTCTTGCTTGTTTAGAAGCTCAGCCTCGCCGGAAGCGGGCACTCCGGTAGGTTCTTTGTTTTTGTTAATGAGAGGACGACGGACGTCTTCCAGTGCTCGACGCGCCCTCTTCTCCATTTAGTCTGAACATTCCCAAAACACTGTTAGATCCATGGGAGAAGATAGCATACAAAGCCGAAACTCACAAGCATTGGCGGCAAATATCGGATCTCCCATCAAATCCTTATCCTTGAGTATCCTTTTCACCGTATGCCACGCTTTCAAAAGTTTCGCGTGGTTTTGCAGATCGCGCACACCGTTGTCGATAATGTTTGGGACCGATTCGGCATCGGGACATTGTTGACTGGGTGAATCGGCCATTTTTTTGATAGGGAGGCGGCAGTTTGGTTGGGTCTGAGAAAGTATTTTTCAGGTGAGGGTAAGTTGGAGAATTGGAGGGCGTGTGCATGCCCAGAGATGCGGAAATGCGGCACCAAACGAGTACAATTTTTTCAGACTATCATCATGATGACTCCTTCTTTGGGTATAAATCTGCCCGTATCATAGCCTGGGAAACACTCCTCGCCTGCACACACGCCAGAGAATGTCCTTTGCTTGTATGTCACACAGATCTGTGACATATTCACCGCCAATACTGGCTGGCCTCATGCCAACTTGCGCTGTTATACCGTCATTATTTTCAGCCACCTCAGTAGACTTAGATCATCCTAGTAGCTTGAGGACCGTAAAATCAGATACTCCTACGACGCTTGTAACCCATGGTCTCAGATAATCCTCTCGGATAATCCCCAAATAATCCATAGATAATCATGTATAATCCCTGGATGATCTGGCATTCCTCACACAACGTTCAGGCAGAGACCGCGATTCCTTATTTGGCCACAGCACCGGCAATTCCTCCCCCTACGATACAACAGTTATGGTGCATATAGCGACATTGATCATGATGACAGACAGGCATCGCAACTCCTCACTCTTCACTCATACTCCCACTCATCCCACCCCTTCCACTCACGTCTTCGTCAATCAGAATCCCCCTCTTCCTCAAACACCTCGGGGACCTCATCCTCTCCATTTTCCCCTTCGACGTCCTCCCTCGATTCCTCATCTTTGTCTTCCCCCTCCTCTTCTCCGAGCTGCTCCGCCCCGGTCACGACGTAAGTCAGCTTCCTCGACCATTCGCCGGACCATTCATTCTGCATTCCAAGTAAGCCACACATCAATATCATATACCTGCAGGCACCTTCCACAACTGAGTGCATGCCTGGATAGTGAATCTCCATTTTGTCTTTAAGAGGGCCCCAAGAACTTCATCATACTGGCCCGGCGTGTGATCCTGGCATATCATTAGGAGATCTCTTTTGGGGTAGAGGTAAACGTACCCTTTTCTTGACTACTTCCGTCGCGTCCTCCTCAAGCATTTTGTCAGCCAGCGGCGTGAAAACGGGGACATCTATGCTGCGCCTGCGGTCTTGTCCAATCGTTAATTTGAGATGGTAGCTAAATGTCATCATCATCAGCATTTGCCACTGCCAGCCCAACGTAGAAGACTCACCAGAATCTTCGATTATCATCAGACATATCTTCATGCCCTTCAATATCGCAAGGGCTCTTCTCAATACTCTTGTTACAATGAGTATTCCTGCAGGCCTCGTAGACAGCATTCCAATCCACCACCTGAATGCGGCCCTCGACATTGAAGGTGTCGACGCGGGAGCTGGTTCCAAGATTGGACTTTTGAACCTCAGGGATGGTCAGAACGCTTGAGCGGGGCTCGATGTCGGTGAACAGGCCACTTCCGGCGCTATAACCGGAGGAGATATGTCGGAACGTTTGGGGATTCGATGCGAGATTATTGTACCTTGGCAAAGTCGGTAGGCTGTTCAATGAATAACCATATTATCAACGGACCAGTTCTTCAAGCTCGTGCCCTCTGCCACCTTCGGATCCTTGTCCACCTTTGTCTTCTCGTGCACGTTCAGGCTGATACCACCATGCGCGGCAATGACCACCTTCTTGAGCAACAAGATTGAACCGCGCTTCACAGCCATGGACGTAGCACGGTCTTTCCATAGTGCAATGCGCACGACGTGGGCAGAGTCGTCCACTAGCTGGACTTCCCGTCTCATCCTCTCCCCTTTGGGGTCTTCCTCCTCGCTCTCGCTCTCTCCATCCCCACTCTTCCCGGCAACCCTCTTCTTTTCAGACATCGCCTCCACTTCGCCGACATGCAGCACCACTCCTATAACGTTGACCTCGGTACCCACCTTCATTGCCCTAAGCAGGCTGATCTTTGTCAGCTCAAGACTCAGAGGAGGGATGCCGTGGTCCTGTCGTGTCATTAGTAATATCATTGTATACTTTGAAATATCACCCACCTGGAGAGGGAATTCAATCCTAAGCAGGCTGATCTTTGTCAGCTCAAGACTCAGAGGAGGGATGCCGTGGTCCTGTCGTGTCATTAGTAATATCATTGTATACTTTGAAATATCACCCACCTGGAGAGGGAATTCAATCCTAGAGTTGTGGTCGACGACCGCCTCGATAGGAAGAAGCCCGTTCCATAGATATTTCGCTTGCGTTTCTTGCAAACGAACACTCTCCAAGCGCATCACCTGCGTTGACGTCAGCATCAGGCTCCAAGGGTATCATAACCGCTTACCACTCCCACAGCTGTATTCTTCAACAATCCATCAATTACCTCCTCCTCGAACGTCAAGACCTTCATGGCCGTCTATGGCTTGTCAATTCCACGCTAATAAGCACTATTGATGAACTTCCGCTTTCTTTGTCCTTGACCAACAGCGTCAAGGTTAACCCTCCGCCATTTTCCCACGGTCTTGGGCCATGGATTTCGTATATGCGCACGAAAGCTTCCCATCCACAAAACATCTTCGTCCCGAGCTCAGACAACTTGAACTCCTCGGGATATTCGGAATCGAAGCTGGATGCCACCAATCGCCCCGTGGCCTTCTTGCCTGGCTTGGCCGTCAAACCTTGGCTCTTGGCCGAAGCAGACGTTCCACTCTTGCTTTCCTTCGATGTTGACCCCCTCCCCGCCACCACTGGAGGTTTCGAATCAGATGACGTCTTCCCAGAACCCAATTCACATTTGATCTTCTTCTCCCCGATGATCGTCTTAAGCACCGCTTGATGTGCTTTGTGTAAGCCTTTGTAGGCTCCTCGAACTGACCCCTGCACACCTTTCACAGTACCCTTGACTGTGTTTTCTTCCTCACTGCACTCCCTTTCACTGTTGGCTTCGGCGTCGCTGGGGTGGGTTCGATCTTGACCATTATCGACCCGGAGGAGGTCATCGCCATGGGGGCGGCACCCGCTGCGTTCTCGTCCGAGACAGATTGAGATTGACCTGATAGCAGCGTTGGAAGAGTGTCGGGTTGACCAGCTCGTTCAATTCGCAACGTTTTGGTGTGGCAAGCCAGTGTGTCGATGTTGGCAGCTGCGTTCGGTCCCATAGCTGCGGTCCCGTCCACGATAGTGTCGACGGAGTGCGCCCCAACGTCAAGACCCAAGATCCCATGCGTAGATTCCTGATCTCCACCCAGGTACGTACCGTTGATCAGAGGCTCAAGAGGTCGACGTTCAAGTAATGCTTGCAGCTCATCGGGTTCCTCCCGCAATATTGCATCGATATTCGTGTCGAGAGGGTATGTGCGTGCCGGCAGCGGACTCGGCATACCCACAGGCTGGCACTTCCATATGATAATACACCTGAGTAGAGTCAAGTTAACCGGTGTCATAAATGCGCATATACACGTCATGCGCCACAGACGAAGCAGTCGAAGACGAGGAGCAGGGCAAGCCGAAGAGGGCGAAGTTGAAGGCGGCCGTCATTGACTTGACGGCGAGTGACGCGGAAGAGGACATCCAACAGGTGCGTTTCCGTGACCGTGTATGCATCTAAGTTGTCTCAGTATATGCAGGTTGCTGTCAAAATGGAGCCCGTCGACTCCAACGCTTCGCAAGACCCCATGGCCGCCCTCAGCGAACGTTTCGAGACCATGATGGACAAGTCGCTAAGTAAGACGTGGCTGGTTCTCCAGCTACAGCGGCAACTGAAGGACAGTCGCGCGGAAACCGTACGTCTACATGAGGAGAACAATCGCCTTCGCCAAGCTTTGAGGAATTTGGTGGAGCCTGTTACTGGGTCCGCTCCTTCTCATCCCTAAGACCTGTTTATGACAGCATCAACGTCTGGACATGCCAATAGGTATCTGTTACTCTGCATTCTCGGGCTATATGTGGCAACATAACGACTTAGACGATTCCTCAGTGTATGTACATTCGGAAAAAATATTGTACGTCCAGTACATTGTAAACTAGCTACCTGTATGACTTCCACCACATCTTCCCACCCATCTGTTTACACCATGTGCATATCAAACCATTACTTCCAATTGTCCTTGCCACTTATGGTGACTCATGATACAGTGTCAGTGATTGATTCGGCTTGCTGCTTGTGTATGGTATGTACATCACCCCAACATGATCTCTGTCTTCTGCTGCTTGCTTTGGACTGGTCAACATCCAAGACTGGGTGTGGAGCCTAAAAGAGAAACTAGAGCTGAGGGAGTTAGCCAGTTTCTCTCTAGACTTTCCCAGACCCAGGAGGAGTGTAAGGCTGCTCTGGAACAAGCTAAGACAGACATGGCCAGGTTTTATGATATGCACCATGATCCTGCCCC
>NW_024467222.1:595377-607540 GCF_000292625.1 Dacryopinax primogenitus | reverse complement strand
AACCCTAACCCTAACCCTAACCCTAACCCTAACCCTAACCCTAACCCTAACCCTAACCCTAACCCTAACCCTAACCCTAACCCTAACCCTAACCCTAACCCTAACCCTAACCCTAACCCTAACAAGATGTTTGTAAGGCAAGACCGGCAAGGACCCCAGGAACCCCTGTATTCTGTCTCCGGGAATGAGACGAGTCTGTATGTTTATCAGACCCTGACGCGCGCGATGCGTCAACCGCATCATAGACTTACTGGGACCCTAGCCGTATTGTAGACTTCGGAGGCAAAACCAACCGTATCTTACACGATAACTCGACAAAAACCGGAGCCGACCCCGTCATGTGTGAAGGGTGAATTCACTCGCGTTGCACTTGTTCTGCACTGTGTTGTATCCACACCGGAATCACTTTTCACTGTTTCCGATCACTTCCCGTTCACTCACATCACTCAGAATACACTGTAACTTCATTATTTGCACACTCTCCATGCTTTTATAGAGTGAGCAAATAAATAAGAAATGAAATAGGTATGACGGATAATCACTGTCTTCACTCTCAGACGTTGAATCGGGAGTGAACACACACAGCCATGTGATCGGAGCACCGAGTGCGTGTATTCACGTCATGCCCGTTAACCGGTGTGATCATCCGATCAACTATATAGATTGTAACTGCACATGGACCATCCCGGAGGCATTGGATTGATTTGCCTAATACAGAGCAGTGAAGATATTAGCTTCTGCCCGAGCAGGGGAAGATTGTCACTACAGGAAGTACCCTCACACAGACTACTGTATACTCTCCGTGACGCTCTCTGCAAAACCGGTCACTTCGAGGAGGTTTCACTCTATATGGCCTCTTGACTCAGCCATTATCGCCAGAAAATTTCTCTTGCAATATTGTATGTGCGGGTGATTGCTACAGACGGGAGAGGCGCAGCTAACAGGGCACTCTGAAGTGTATAAAAGGGGGACCGAAGAGCGGGGGGCTCCACCCAGAGCCGGTCTCATCGCTGCACCCACCCCTTCCATTCTACGCAGGTCGTAGAATCACACTTTATCAACCCCAAAACGTTCACTTACCGTACTCGACTCTCCGCTTCAACACATCTCTCACATCACAGCCATGTTTCTTTTCAAGAGCTTCGTTTTCACTTCGCTGGCCATCCTCACTGCCATCACGGCTCTCCCTATTGCATCTCGCGTGCACAGCGATGAGTCTGCGAGCAGTCTTGCTAATCTGTGAGTGGCACAAACCATTACGAGAAGCTTTGAATGTTCATTTGGCGGCAGACGCAGCCGCTGGTCTGCAATGGAGACCTATGGGACCGGCATTTCTGATCTCACTGTGTGAGTGTTTACGCAGCTGTGGCTACTGTGTGCTGTTTCTAATAACCCTCGTAGCAGCCGCCGAGACCTTACCGACGACGACTCGGCTCCAATACCGCGCCGGTCTGTCAAGCAGTGCAATGTCTCATCTTGCGAAGTCGCTTCGACCGCCTCAAAGACTGCTAGAGAACAGTCAAGCGAGGAGAACCACTTGCGTGCCGCAATACAGCATGCCGAAGCAGCAGAAGTTGCCATAAATTACAACAACCCAAACCATGCAGCCACGCACAGCGAAAGAGCTAAGTATCACGTGGGGGAAGCTGTTGAGTTCAACCTACTGCGCCCGGCTATCGAAAACCCTTGCGCTAGCACAACTTGCATCCGGGCTTGGGTTGCCTCAAGCCAAGCTAATCGTTCATCAAACACGGATGACCACCAGTATGCCTCAAGCACGCACGCCCAGGCAGCACAAGATCCTACGATAATGTCAAACCATAAAGACTATCACGTGGCCGTAGCGACTAAGCACCTGCAGGAGGTTGTACGTCTTAGGGCATCTCGTTAGAGAGTTTATGTAACCCAAGTGGAAGCAAACCCGATTTGGTCTATTTTTGGGAATAGCGTGTTGATGGGGTCCTCACGTCGGCATGGTTCTTTGGGCTTCCAGGGGTCCGTGGTTCCGGCACTGGCAGGTGCTGTCAGATTCTGTGAGGTGTGATGTGACTGCCTGCAGACCTGTGGGTGCCTGCAGTACAGAACACCCACCTCTCTTTCCTCTTCTCCCTTTGTTCCCACCAAATCTCTCTCTTGTAAGACAACCAACAATGGCAGCAGAACAAGTTATACAGTTGCAACCACAGGCAAACACTCAGGAAATGACAGGTCAACTGTCTGCTGCCTCTACATCCCCCCATGCTCATCAGATATCCCCCAGTTGCCCCTGTCAAGGGTAAAGAAGAACAGTCCTGGGTAAGCTGTCTCCATGGTGGTGGAGCAGGTCCATCTCTCTATCCCAATGCTATCACCCCCACTAACCCCACTCTGTGTAATGCAGGCTGCAACTGTTTCCTTGGTCTGATTGAGTGCTTCCTGTGCTTCGAATGCTGCAAGGGCATGTGCAAGTGTTGTGCAGATATCATCTGTCCATCCCCCCTCCTCCTACCTCACACCTACTCACTCATGTATTCCAGGCTGCCTGTGTGAAGCCACTGGGTGCTAAATGCCCTTTGTGCCCTGGGCTGGGGAATGGACTCATTGTCTCCCATTTCTTGATCCCTTAATTGCTTGAGATGCTGTATTTCCCAATCTTACCAACTCTGTGTCAAGCAGGCAAATGAACTTGTTCCATCCTATGATCATGTGCGACAGTCTATCAACTAACCAAGGTTCAACCAATGCTCAACATGAAGCCCCTCTCTGCTAAAGCTCCCCATGCCCTCTGCCTCTGTCAACATGCACATACCCAGTCGGGTATGGCTGGGAACTCACCCCACCACCTCCAGGAGGGAGGGACGTGACGGGCGGGCATTCCCCGCCTGGGCACCAGCCGGGGGGGAGGGAACTGAACCGGCTTAGGGGCTTGGGGGCTTGGATTTGTGGCTTTCTGGATGGGAATGATGATGGGGTTGATGCTTGTGTTCGGTCTGCTTGTGCGTGTGCGAGGGGGTAGCATGCGGACTGACCTCTGGATGGACGGCTGCATCCCCCTGGCAAGGCTGGCCGCCGCACGCCTCTTCCCTAGGCTTAGCCTCCGGGGTTGCTTCTCCCTGCGCGGCAGCCGATGAAGAAGAAGGGACTACAGCGTCAAGCGGGGCACGGCTGGCCGCCGCACCACGCCTCTTCCACCGGTTTGGCGACCTTGCGCGTCGTTCCTGGTGCGTCGGCGCTCTCGGCCGCCGAGGATGGAACTGCGAAGTACCCATGACAAGGCTGGCCATTCCACCACGCCTCCTCCCCGGGCTCATGCTCCGGCACTGGCCTAGACTCTGCACCGGCAGGCAGCTCTTTCTTCTCGTCTTTCCTGTACGAGGTAAACAGAGCGGGGCGAAGTGCCGGAGAGAGGCTCCAACGGCTGGCAAATAGCGGTTGGTGGCTAGCCGGGAAGTGCTAGCAGTCACTAGCACCACGCGGGAGATACACGACTATATCGTGCTGTTGCGGATAAGTTCGATAGTGGTACTGGTAAAGTTGGTTGTAGGCGTGTTGGAAGTCGGACACCGTTGAGCAGATAGGGTCATCTGGGCTGGCTAGAGGGACCAAGACTGGAGGGAGTCGATGGAGAGCAAGTAACCAGCGATGGGATGACCAGCAAGGAGCAAGCACGGGGAGGGGATGGGCGTGAATTGGGTTTGGTTGGTTGGGGCTTGTTGGCGGACACGGCCAAGGTGCTCGGAGAGGCCACCAGGATAGCGGTGCATGCATTGAGTACGTCTGAGACACGGATGACAAAGGTGACCGAGCCAGGGTAGGTATGCGAGACAGTGTCATCCCACCCCGTCGTGCAGCCTGTGCAGGTATGAGTAACCATCCAGCCCGTCCAGAGGTATAAAGAGATGCACCTAGATAGCCCTATCTGTACCGGCCGAATCCCATCCTAACCTCGCCCATCCCCAGCGAGCATGCATCCATCCAACCATCTGTCGCTTGTGTATTGCTGCTGTCTGTCGTTCGTCGTTCACGAGTTGTCATCGTCAAGAGCAGACCCTCGTCGCGTCGTCGTCGTCAACAACAGGGACGCGTCATCCTCATCCGCGCGCATCAAGCTCGTGCTAATAGGTTATGAGCCCTGCTAGTCAACGAGGATATACAAGAACAAACCAATACAAGCATGTCCGGCAAGAGTTCATCGTCGCTTTATGCCATCGAGAAGCTGAAGGGGTCTGAGAACTTCCAGACGTGGAAGTTCCTCATGAAGCAAGCATCAGTAAAAAACGCCGCTGCTAGATAGTGCTATGGTGGCTATGCAGAAGGGTTAAGCATCCATAACATCATCCCCTTTTAGATAGCACTATGCGCACGGCATCAATTCTATGGAAACGGGGGCTTTTCTATGGAGAGCGGCAGCTTTTACATAATAACAGTGTCTGGTATATAGCAATTAGGCTTACTGAAAAATGAGACCATTCCGCAACCTGAGCCAGCAACGTCACTATCTGTCCAGCACTCTCTTAAGGCGTTGAATGACGGAGTTGTTGGGATCCTGAGCACAATTGAAACCCAACGAGACTTTGTACGATATACCTCATTATGAATACCTTTTCCAGACTTGCCCTGCTGCGAGTCCTGTCCTCACTGTGCCTGGATGATCTTTGGAATCAAGCCACTGTTTTTTCATAAGCATCTCGTCACAGGATGTACATCTAATACTAAAACCTCCTCTCTTGGTTACTGCATTACCTTTGAGTAATGCAAGAGCTCTCACTATGTTCTTGTGTGCCGTTCTCTTGATCTTCATCTTACTCATTGCTACCCTCGTCCTCGCTACCCTCTGTACCATCCCGCCCCCTGCCACCGCCGTCCTGTCCATTGTCACCCTCGTCCGCTTCCCCCTCCTTGCCTCGTTTTCCTTGCCTGTTTCGTTCATGATCGCCCATTGGTCGTTCGGCACGGTTCAGTCGCCACTTCTGGTGCTTTGTGGGTGGCCGGGCACCAGCCCAATGCTGAAGATGAGCGAGGCGATTGAAAAGTTGTTCTGAAGTTGGTTTGTCGCCTTCGATCCATTGATCCGTTGGCTTTGCATAGGTGAGCGCTGGGACTGTTGGGAAGAGCGGATTAGACTCGATTGCAGCAGCCACATGGAGGCCTCACTGTTCTTAAGACCTTCCTTGCACCAGAGGCAGGGACGGCCTCTCTGTACGCATGCCAAGCATGCATCTTCAGGAACTTGTATGCAGATTTCCACCAATCGATACAAGGGAACAACTGAGCCTTCATCGGACACGGTTGGATTGCGCTTCACAACAATGACATCGTGGTGTTCGTCTTGAGGGGAGCCAAACTTCTTCTTCTTCGATGTTGTTGCCTTCTTTTTCTTATCGCTAGGATGTGCCGTAGCCTGACACGCAACACAATGATAGAAGCCATGGGACAACTGTGAGAATGTCAGCATAAAGTGCAATCATGGCGATGTGATCATACCGTGACGCTGCACTCATTCGGCCACCTTGTGACAACCCATCCCCAGCGCCGTATAAGGGAAACAGACAGCTGCTCGGGGGGAACATAGACAGCATCCAACTCATGATATCCAGGAGCACCCATACCGGCAGTGTACCTAACCACCTTCTGCTTCAGGTGAACGGCTTGAAAAGAAATCCAGATCGGTATATCATAATCCTGTTCAGCATGATACCACTCTAAGAGCTGTCGCTGGGGATCATGCTGTACGCTCAAGAGGCTCGATCGACCTGAGCCCGAGACAGGACCCGAATTCTCTGCATTTTGTACATCAAACCGCATCTTCTGTCGCTTGAGCTGGTGCACCGGCATGGTAAGTTTCATCCGCCTTTTCTTCACGCTTGGAACTCCTCTCGGCGAACCGGTCACAGAGTGTATCATGTGTTCAGCTGACCAAGCATCGGTCTCGATGGTGTTTCCATGCGGAGGATCGTCCCTGTGACTCCGTGGTACCGTGGTGCATTGAGAGCCGTTCTGTAGGGATTTGTGGAGCTCGTAATCAGCTGTGTCATTCAGCGACATGTCCAGCTCTTCTTGTAATTCTTCGAAGCCCATCTCCTGATCCATTTCATGGTCTGTGACGTGATGTGAGAAATGTTCTGATTGGCTGTTGTCATGGTGATGAAGGCTCACCTCTCCAGTCAAGAGATGGTAGAATGTCTTGCCTTGGGCGGTTGATGTCTCCTTGTATAGTATTGTTGACAGGCGAAGATCTCATTGGTGGAGTGACCCTCACCATGGTAGGAGATGAAGGAACTCCCCTGGCTGAAATCCGCCGAGTTGTATCTTCATGAGGACATGTGCTTTGAACTGAAATAGGTCGTGAAGTGGTCGCGGATTGAAAGCGACATTCGCGGTTGAGTGTCGTTGCAGGGCTGGGGTTTCGTGTGGGGACCAAGGCCGATCGAAAAGATGGCGGGCTGGTTGACTTCCTTGCCTATATCATGGTCATGTCACGCTCTTGTTTGATTGCACGGCAGTTAGATATCGGGCGATGTCTTCATCAATCTGCTTGTCGGAATACGCATATATTCGGAGATGTTGGATTCTCAGGCATCTAGGTATGTTGCAGACATCAATCTGATATCGGCGCAGTCGAGGGAGTGCTCTGCCCAGCACCACTTGGACGTTGTGCACAATGCGATGTATGGAAGCTTGCAAGTCATCATCGATTCGGTCGTAGTCATCATCAGGGTAGAGGGAGAAGTATATGCACTGCAGGTGATTAGCATTCTCTGCAGGTGGACTTGAATCCAAGGCGCCTACCGCTGAGTCCGATGCAGATACGACCCAATTGGCTATTTGTACCCCTCCAGGTTCGTCCGTTTCGCTCGGCGTTGATACACGCTGAAATCGTTGCTTCCAAAGAGCAACATCGATAGCGATATCATCTCGTCTCTGCAACCCCAGCTGCCAGGGGCAACGGTATATCGTTGTATGACAGGAGTTCACGCGGTATTGGTATAGTTGTGTCTTTGCTGTATGACAGAAGAGAGTTTAATTGATCCAGCATTCTTACGATGTAGTTCCTTATTGGGCCGAGAGGCTGGACTCCGACCAGATGACAAACGATGAGGTAGGACGTCTGTGAAACTTGTCTTAGTATTGGTAATCGTTATCCTGTATGCATAGTTTACCTACCACACTGTCCGTCACATGATACAGGAATAACTCAATCGAGTTGATCGAGTGACAATGTTGCATCCAACGCGGTTTCGTCCAAGGCAGTTTCACAAATCGTTTCCCAAAGGTATGGTCTAAAACCTGTCGACATCTGTTGAGTAAGGGTCGGATGACATCCTCCTCGTCATCCTTCCACCACTCGATGCTCTTATACAGGGCGGGTTGCGGTTTAACGGAGAGCAAGAGGGATGGTATTCGCCCGAGGATGAAGGTCCTGAATATTCACGGGGTTGCCGGTATATCCAGTACAGATATAGGTGCAACGATTCCCAAGAATCCCCAAGCTTCTTTGCAATATTTCATGTCTTGGAGGAAATGCACTTGAAGAAGCGCCGGCCAAGTGCCTAACGTAAGCTTGGTTCCTACCTCTTTGGTGTACGACTAGTTGAAACGTGCGGTCAGCAGGGTCAAAGAGCCTCCTTATGTGCCTTACCCATATTTTTGTCACACTTTCAATCCACTTGAGTACAGACGCTCTAACTGAAGGGCGTACTGGAGGGCATGTAACAATGGGTTGGCCAAATCGAGCCAAAATCCCCAAAGCGAGCTGAGTAAATGTGACACGTAATACTTCATTCCATGGAATGAATGCCTGCACGTCGTTTCCCGCTTCTCTTGCCCAAAGAGACAGTCCGCCATCGTCGGCAACAAAGTCTCTCGGAGAGGGGTTCTCTAGCGTTGAGCCTGGCTTCAAGAAGCTAACACCAGCAAAGTAACTCGACGGTATTTTCGACACATCCAACGCGAAGGCTTGGCAGACAGGAGCCGTGGGAGAGGTCTTGTACAGTTTATCGATGTGCTCAATCAGCTCAAGTAGTTCCTTTTGAAGTCGGGGTGGATGCTTATGACTGAGTGACAGAAAATAACAGAATCGTATCCAGAGGTCCTTAGGACAGAAGTCAGCAAACAAGTCAACTGATAGATAGAACGCCAATGATGCGCACCAAAATACTACTCCTCTTGGTAATGTTTAAGAGCTGGGCATCCATATCCTGCATAGATTTCAATGTGTTCAAGCTCCAGTACTCATACAACACATCAATATTGGCCTCCAAGTATCGAGGCATGCGAGTCAAAATCAGCGCTCTTATCTCTGCTGCAGCTCTCTCTGAAGGTTCAGCAGACATGCGTATGAGCGGATCGAATGTTGAACTGCAATCAAAAGGGGACACATCATCGTGATTAGCCATATGAGGAAGTGGTCGTACAAAGGAAAGGTGCAAGACTCACCTGCGCCACCCAGCGGATACATTTAGAACTTTCGAGTTCAACCTCACCGATGCACAACCCTTTGAAGTTCCCTCCATGTTAATCGATAATTCTCTTACTCGTGGCTCGTTCGGCCCTCCCCCTCGTAACCATCACATTTATCTGCAGCAGCATATTGCTTCTTGCTTACCGACAATCAATTTCCGTATGCCATTGGACTGGCTCTCTCCTGCCAACAACGAGAAATACTTCGTGCTGTAAACCGCCTCAATCCCCTCAGCATCCTCCAACTCAACGTCTCTGCTTGTCCCGGAGCGTTTCCCGCAGTGCGATACTGTGTCAGCTCACAACCTCGCTACAGCTCAACCATTGGGTCCATCCGATATAGCATCCTCAATGGTCACAGTACTGGCTCCGAGACGTAGTACAGGGTTACCTCCAGCATCTCCATTAACCGAGCAGCCATCATGTCAACCTTTTCCAATTCCCTTGCCTTCACACGATCGATGCGTACCGAATCTGTCTCACTCAAGAGCACTCCAAAATAGCTCTTCCTCTGTGCTGGTACCGGGTCAGAGCTTGTCCAGCTTGCGCACTGCAGGCAGACTCAGGGTAACCTCAGGATGACCTCAGGAGGAAGCTTCAGGGGGCTCATTGCCTGTCTGTAAACAAATAGATGATGAAGTGATAGTGGTAGATCCAGAGATAGCTTGGAGTGGCGAGCAACTCAACATACTCGAGCTTGTTCAACGAGGAGACAACATTTTCTTCACGGGCCCTGCAGGTATGCATACTTAATTAAATTCCTGAGATCGAAAAGAATTGATTTATTCTCTTTAGGATGCGGGAAATCCGCACTAATTCGAGAGATAGCAAAGTTGAATGCGACCGAGGCTCACCCCGGTTCTGTCACCATCACCGCGACTACAAATATAGCTGCCCTGCTTATCGGCGGTCAGACAATTCACCGATGGGCGGGAATTGGCACAGGAGAAACAAAGCTGGAGGCGATGGTTCAAAAGATACAATGCGATCCTTCCATGATGAGTCGATGGACAGACACTTGGCTGCTCATCCTAGATGAAGGTAGTGCCTAAGCGTTCGTTTGGATAGTGTAAGTCGAACTATCTCACGTCTTCAGTTTCAATGCTCTCGGGCACCCTTCTTGACTACATTGAAACGCTGGGTCAGAGACTTCGCGGAGGAAACCGCCCTTTTGGTGGACTGCAGGTATGATGGCGAACGTTTCCATAAGCGAGTTTGCTGAAGGATTCACGTAGTTGGTATTCACCGGTGACTTCCATCAGTTACCACCTGTAAACGACGATTACCAAGAAGAACACCATCACACCGCACCGTATGCTTTCCAAGCACAATGCTGGGACCTGTGTTTTGAACACCAGTATGCTCTCACTCGCATTTATCGCCAACGCGAACAAGGTGAGTACTTTCTTGCGGTCGAATTGCTCCATCTGAGATTGGTGCCACGAAGAATTACCGAACCTTCTGTGGGATGTGAGATATTCAACCCTCACGGCTTCATCACAGCGACTACTTTAGCAAATAAGCCATCCGAAAAGGTACCCTAACGGTGTTCGCCCTGTTGAAATGTCAGTATCTCCTGGAACCTCACAGACAACGAGCTTACATTTGAACCCCAGCCACACTCACCGTAGAGATGTTCATTGGGGCAAATTGGAATGCAATCGAAAAATTTACTGGAAGCGCAATAACCTACATTGCCAGGGATCAGCCAACTCTTCAACGGTCCATGACGAAACGTTTGCAATGCTTGTTTGCCATTTTGCCAGCGGAGAGCGTACTGAACTTGAAGGTTGGAGGGCCTGTGATGCTCTTGAGGAACATGCCTGAGCATCTTACTCTGGTTAAACACCGTCGAGGTGAAGTTCGTGGCTTCACCACAATTGAAGCGTGGCGCTCCCGTGGCAGCATAGCGAACTTTTCCTCCACCGAACTACTTCCTCAGAAAGCCACCACCTTCCGAGACTTATCCGATTCGAATGTCAAATTCCCTGTGGTTGAGTTCGAGGCAATCGGGTGCCATGAAGCGATGACAGTGCTCGTAACATCGCAGGACTGGGGTGTTTCAACGAGGTCATCTCGTGGAAGCTACAGGCCCGTAGTCGGATATCGACAGCAGGTGGGGCATTGTTATGTCAGTGTATTGAACCCATATTGATTCCCCTTGCAGCTTCCCCTGCAACTCGGCTTTGCATATACGGTACGCAGTATTCAAGGGAATTCGTTGAAACGGGCTAAGATCAATATACAATGGGCTTGGGAAGCAGGTAATTTTTCTGAGGATCTCCAACCGCCTACGTACCGAACATCCCACTAGGTCACGCCTATACCGCGTTCTCATGCGTCACATCAATCGCCCGTTTGGAGGTCGTTCCTTTCGTCTGGTCGAAGGTGCGCCTTACTGGACTCGCACTAATGATGATTCACGAGCAGCTTACACAGATCATTACCGATGACGCTATCGCGCAATGGTCAAGGATGCTAAAGGTATGGCAAGGGATTGACAACGGGACACGAGACGAGGACGATGCGATGCAGGAATGAAGAGTCAGCTTATACCAATATATCACGCGCTAGGCTGTTCGTATCCTGTTAATAAAGCAAGCATACTGTGATTCTACCCAAAACACTGGGAGCCGCTCATCCAGTGGTGTGGTAAAAGGGGTAGTAGTGGCTGTACACTTTACGGGGGGAACAACCCTAGTAAAGGCTCCATCCGTCTCATCCTGTCAGTGACACCGGTGGGCAGAGCAAGCAATTGAGGGATGATGGTTCACGTCAAATGATTCCTCATATTTCACTTAACCCTTGCTGCCACCCAGTTGAAGAGAGTACCTCCTGCTAGTGTTACTCACCATGCATGAAAGTACAATGAGATGACACCAAGCTGAATTGATTGAATTGCAAATCCTCATGCTCTCCTGCCTCCTTGTGTGGCTTACCAAACTTGAACCCCCTATGCACACAGAGGAGGTATTTGTGGACCATTCTTGCCCATTCATACCACCCTTGGAGATGGCTTCACGAGAATGCTCCATGTTGCTGGACATATCAACTTGGCTCTTGGAATCACATGACAGACAGGGTGTGAGCCAAGAAGTATGTACCAGTGGGGTTCTGAAAGGCAACAGAAGCTGTGGTTTGTAGCAGTGGAGATATATGAGGCTGCCTCTCAATTGGAGAGCAACAGCAGCTGTTTCTTGGCTTTAGATAATATTGGTGAGTTGCACCCCACTGTGAGACCTTTGGAAACAAAGCTAACTACCTCCAGCTTCAAAGGACATTGCCTGCAACACACAGCATTGTGTTCTCGACTGGACTGTCACCCATCAACATGACCCATGCCAATGGTTGCAGTCTTAGATAGATGATATGTGCAAACTACCTTGCCTCCATAATCAAGGAGGTACTTATCCTTGACAGGATTGAAACATGTTTATGCAAGCACCCCGATGCTTTCATGTGGCAAATTCTTGGTATTCTAGAGTGCAGTCCATTGTTTTCACCCATGCTAAGCAATGAAGATGCATGGACAGACTGGTCATGGTGATAATCTCCTTCTTCAGTTAACCCACTGCCTCTAACACAATTCACAGGCATTTGGCCAAATACATACTTCACAACAAGATGACTCAAGTCCAAGCATGCATCATTGCCTTGAATGGGCACTTGTTAGGGCAACACAGGCTGACTAAGTCTGCTCACCTAAGAGTGCCAAGAGTCTAAG